>NW_007381225.1:8214-14313 GCF_000475195.1 Diaphorina citri | reverse complement strand
TAAGAATCAAGAGCCAATGGTTTTTGCTTTTTTTTTCTGGTTCCACGAGTTACCTACGTACGGAAAATTATAGGTACCAAACTTTGGAAACATGGAAACAAATGCCTGACCATCCAAAAATCATCGGCCAACGGCTGCAAAATTTAATAAGGGACAAAGTTGGCAAACCAGTTACCTTTATTAGGAAAGAAGGGAGGATTATTAGGGGGATTGAAAAACGAAGGTGACTCGCATTGAATTCCGTCCCCCTACCATAAATGTCCATTGGGCCGGAAAATTTGAGCCTCTCTTCAAAATCCCGTGCTTTGTGGAATGGTTTCCTTTGATGTGGTTTTAAAATGCTCCCCTAATCCTCTTCTTTCTCTCCTCCCTCTCTTCCCTTCTGTTCTTCCTCCCCCGACCTTCTTCTCTTCCTCTTTCCCCTCCTCCTCTTCTATTCTCTTCCTCCCATTCCTCAAACCTTTCTTCCCCTCACACATTATGTTTTATTCGACCTTCTCCCTGAGAGAGAGAGTAAAATCTAATTCCATTGTTTGATAATTGTTTCTAATGGGGTAGTAATGTACCGGTAAATATAACCTAACCAATCCCCTCCCCCCCACCCAGTCATTAGTGAGGGGAAATCCTTTACTCCTCCCCTCCTTACTAGTCTATAATCTTTACTGCAGCCTAGTTAGCTAGTTACATAACTCGGTGGGTATTAGAGCGTCTGCTTTGTGAGCGCCAGATCAAGGGTTCGATTCCCGCCAGGGCTGAATTTTATCCTGAACGGATAAGGGTCGTTCTAAGAACGGCTGACTTCTTCCTATCCTGTCTTCTTCTCTCTTCCTTTTCGGGACGATAAGAACTAGTTCGTCTGGCTGGGGGACTTTAAACAGGGAGTAGACCAGCTTATGTCTGGCTGGGGGATATTAAACAGGGAGTATGCGAGCCTGAATTTCTCTTGCTTAAGAAATAGCAAAGGTTGAGTGCGAAGGGCACCCACTAGTAAAATTTGTAGCCAAAACCGAATGTCAGTCCAAAGCAATCACCCTAGTTAGGGCTGATTGAGAGGCTGACGAAAAACGCCGACCCCGCCTGTACACGGGAAAAGGCGAAGAAGAAGAAGAAGAAGAAGAAGAAGAAGAAGAAGAAGAAGAAGACCGACAGCAGTTACAGGTCCTCTATCCAACCTCTCATCGATAGGTACTATGGAGCAGTTGCAAATGGATAAAAATTATAAATAAATGGTCGATTCCTTTGTAGAAAGTTGGGAAAAATCCAAATCTGAGTCAAAACTCAGAAAAAATAACTTTTTTTTTTCCTTTTAGGCGCTTTAACTATGTGTTACAACATGTCGTTCGCGCCGGAAAAATAACTTTCAAAGGTCGAAAATTCAATATTTATTTTCCGTTCTAATGAAAGAGTTCAAAGATGTGTGACGTCAGACTTTACGCAGTTGTTTTTTTCGTCCATTAGGTAGCGCCACTAGCCACTATGCAAGTGCGCTAGCGGAGGAGCAGAAAGAACTGCGTAGAGACGTATGTGCACAAACACATTAATGCGTTGCCTGCGAGGGAGCTTTGCTTGTGACATTTGATGTGACGTCATAGCCTACGGGAGCGTATGTCATGGGAAATCTTAAAGAGAAATGAAGGGAGTAATTTTTTTTTCTTCAGGCATCTAGCACTTCTAAAATTGTGTACACATATGTGTACACGCGGTCTGTAGAGGCTAGACCGTTTTAAACAACGTATCTGGTTTCAGACGACCTTCCCCTACTAATATAGCAATGAAACCTGCTTTCCATCGGTTTCCCTCCTAATTTCCCTCATCAAATTAGAACTCTAAAATGTTTGCCCATGATGACGTTATTAGGGAAGAAATTGATCCAAGCATTCCAAGGAATATGTTGACAACCTCTGGATAGATTCCCTGTAATAGCTAAGGGTCTGAAAGAGCACATTGGCCACAGAACCTGGTAACGAGGCACAAAATTCTTTACAGCAAGAAAGACATAAAAATAAGATTACCCCTTCAACCTCAACCTATCTCCCCACCCATATCACTTTTCCATGTACCCTCTTCTTGTCCCTTCCTTTACCTCCTCCCATATCACTTCAGGGGAGGGAGTCCCTCGACCCTTTCTTTTACCTTCTCCCTCTCTTGTCAATATGTCCTTCCCAGGAGCCCTTCCAAGCTATCCTTACCCCTTTGACCTCCAGTATTTCATTCTTCCTTATAAGTACTTATAACCTTCCCTCTCCGTCTCAATTCAAGCCTGTCCACTCTCCCTCTCTCCCATTGCCTCCTCTCACCACTTTTATGACTGCCTCCTTCTTATTCATCTCCTCGTTCACATCTTCGTCTATCCCTTTTCCTCATACCATTCCTACTCCACTGTTCCCTTTATCTCCTCTGTCCTCATCTACTTCTTCACCTTCTCCTCCTCATTTTCATCATCCTTCATCTACTTTTCCACGTTTATTCTTCTCGAGGCGAAGGTACCCCTGCCTCTTTCTTCTCTTTCCTCACTGTCCCCTCCTCATCTGTCTCTTCCTCATTATCCTCCTCTTCCTTCTTCTTCTTCTTCTTCTCCTCCTCCTCCTCCTCCTCCTCCTCCTGCTACTCCAAGTTCTCTATTCTTTACTTCTTCCTCTTCCACTTTCTCCTCCTGTTTGGTTTGAATTTTTCGAATTCTAATTAAGACCAGATTTCTCTGGGGTACCCTTAATAATTTGTGGAGTATATTTTTGTGATTAAGGGTAGGTATTAGGTACACGCATTTTGTATTTGATTATATCCTTCTGTGGTACCTACGCACCTTTTTTTTGTAATTTTATTACCTACCTTTGAAACCAGCTATCTATACATACAGATTAAATTCAATAGGAACAGAGTAGCTTTAGAAATTAGCGAGACACTACTAAAGTTAGTTGGTAAAGGAACTTTTCAGTCCTATGCTGGCAGGATCCTTCTATCTTTAAAAGAACAACTTATGTTTCTCATTTGATTGTTGTGTAATGTGTATGTTATACCCTAACTATTACTTCTCATATGTGACTTGTTAATGTTGTGGAATGTATTTTACTTACTAAAATAAATTAGGTACCTATGTTGTTTTTGTTTCCACCAATCCTTAGATATTAACAAAATATTACATGTTTCTCACTCATATACATACTTTTTTAAAGCTTTCGTTGGTGATTTCTCCCACTAATTTCTCAACAATGTCATCAAAGCATAATAGTAAACAACGTACAGATTACAGTATGGTAAGTGTACCATTTATTCGCCCACCTAAAAAACGTACCATTTATTGGCCCACCTGTACCATACGCCACATAAATATGTCTGAACTGGACGAACTTTTTCCTAATACTAATCAAAGCATAATAGTAAACAACGTACAGATTACAGTATGATCTTTTCTCGAAGCTGGATTGAAAATAACATCTATGTATTAGGTCTATTCCTGGAAAGTGTAGGGCTGTAGTTATCTGGTATGCTACCCGAACATTGTAAATACTTTTGTGAATGTTCTTTTGACAATATGACAATACTGAAGATTATTCATAGTGAACAGGGGCGTAATGACAAGAGTTTTTCATAAGAGAGATAAGTACTGTCAATAAATTGCCAACAAAATTATTGACAAAATATTGATAGTTTAAATTCGTATTTATAGAGCTGCAATGCTGCAAATGACAGGGCAGTCCTAATTCCTCCGTTTGCGGCGTGTAACATCAACATAATTATTACCTTCCAGGAATTGGTATGTGCCAAAGATAATTCGATCATTCCCTTTTCTCAGGAACGGCAAATAACACCCGCCGCAGTAGCATTCATGTTTCTCGAAATCTTGGGGATTATTTTCGTAAACCTCGCCAGAAAATAATAAAATAATCAGAAATTCCAACAAAGCTCTAACGAATATAAAAAAAGTACACTTTTTTCTTCCCTCTCTAGTCGATTTTAAACCCCAACTTGCCCCTTCACCTTCGCCCCCGTCTGCAACCTTCAACAACAACAACAACAACAACAACAACAACAACAAAACGTATATAAAAATTCGAGAGAAGTATAAATAAATAAATAAATGAGAAATACGTGCTATATCAGAAAATAAATAAATAATAAAAATATTATTGGGGAGAAAAGAGCGAACTTTTTTTTAATGGAATCAAAAGGTCTTAGGATTTTTCCAAAGTAGAGAGATTTTCTTGCTTGCTTCCTCGAATTAGGATCCCTTTGAAGGAGCTTTGCTAATATGGTTAAGGTGATTTCTTAGGAAGTTGTGAAAAATAAACCAAAATAAATATGATGCTTCTGGTTCCTTTGAAAATCCGTGGTTGTTTGAATTTTATTAAAAACATCAAATTTTTATGTCTTCTACCTGGGGCTTACCTATTTTTATATTTATTTTAATTAATTCAACTCGAAAGGTTAAATGATAATCTCTAGGAAAGATAATTATTTGCAAGAATTGCTGCTGGATTTAGAATTGCTGCTGAATTTTTCTTGTTAAGACCCTCGATTCTCCTTTTTCTTCCCATTGGTAATTGTTTTAATTTTTATAGATTTTCTTTTTAAGCCTTGTGCAGTTTCCAATTCCCTTGTAGACTTTTCTCTCCACACCCCGAGTTAATTTTTTCATCGGATCAAAATATTTTATTATTATTATTATTTTTTTTTTTTTTTTTTTTTAGGAAAGGAAAAAAAAACTTTTTATCCACTAAAGACAATCCTTCAACACTTTTTATTGGTTTTGATTTATACTACCGAAGACCAAGGAAACCTTTTAGGCACCAACAAACTTAAAATATTTATGTAGTGTAAGAATGAACAAGAGGATGTCTAGGTAGAAATTCGTAAGTTTATTATTTTTCTAGCAATAAAAGTTAGGGTCGAAGGCTCTTTCTAGTATGACATTAGACATGCAACAAATGATAATACCGAAACTAATCATATCATAATCACGAAATAAAATCTGAACAGCTTAATCCTGTACAATAAGGGTAATTAAGAGTTGTCTAATATAATACGTTGGTGAAATAAATCCATAAAGTTAGTATTTCATAGTTTTACTCATCCATCTGGTTTTAATGTATTATTATTATTATTATTATATTATGTTTATTTTATTATTATTATTATATATTATTATTATATTATTATATTTGTATTATTATTGTATATTTATATCTATTATTCACTTAATTATTCATCTAGTTATTACCTTATTCATTTGTTCCACTGAGAACTACTGTAACACTCTTTATCACCTCTTTAGTGGTTGCTTTCGAAATTTTTCATAGCATACAAATACTCACTCTTTGTAATTATAAAACAATTGATAGGATTCCTAACCACCTTTGGTTTTTTGTATGGATTACTCACTCTTGTACATCTATAAATAACAATTTATAGGATTCCTAACCCACCCTTTGTTTTTGTTAGTATGGATATACTCACTCTTGTACATTATAAAGACAATTATAGATTCCTATACCGACCTTTGTTTCTTGTTGTATGGATGATTAAATAAAAAATCATTATCATATTTTGTAAGGTTTGTAATTTTCAGTGTATAGTGTTCATATCAATCCCTATTGGATGGTGTAATGTGTTGTTAGTTTACTCTTTTGTATTAACAAGTAAATTCTATCTTCCTAGGACCCGGTCGCATGCCTGACTTTTCAGGGAAATGGTTGATTGAAATCCGGAACTTAGGAACTTATCCAGGTCTTCTTTGAGGTAAACGGGGTAATCACAGAGCGATGCTAAAGATTTCGAAGAGACAAGTAACTCAAATAGACATACATTATCGCCATCGGACCAAAGTTTCCATCATTATGTTTAATCTTTTTTTCCACGCATCCATATGGGTGTCTTCCTATTCTATAGTCTCTGTTTTAGCGCACATGGGATTATGGACTGGCAATTAGTGTTTTTATTATGAGGTGTTAATATATTCCCATGGGGTCTCTTTAGTACCAGACATTAATCTTAAGCTTTGTTAAAGTTTGGTTTGTTGTTTTCATTTTTTTTTAGAGCCCAAATAATTTTTTTACCCCTTTATTTATTTTTTACCCTCTCTAACGGGTATTAAAAAAAGCT
>NW_007381225.1:0-4914 GCF_000475195.1 Diaphorina citri | reverse complement strand
CACACAATATTCTTTTTCTTCTCTCTCTCTCTCTTCTCTCTTTACTCCTCTCTCTCTCTCCCTCTCTCTCTCTTTCTCTTTTTCTCTCTAATTCGTCCGAAAATTTACTAGAATAAGTTTCCGTCACAAGTTTGTACGCTTTCTCGTGACATTACGAAAATCATCCCCCTATTTTTTTGGCTTTTGAAAAAAAGCACACAAAATCACTCTAAAAGAAGAGGAGGAGGAGAAGGAGGAATGGGGTAAAGAATTAGAAGGAGCACGACGAAGAAGAAAGGAAGAAAAAGAAAGAAGAAGAGAGGAGAGGAGGAGAACAAAAAGAAAAGAAGAAGAAGAAGAAATACAAGAAAGAGAAAAAAAGCACAAATTACACCTATGCAAAACGATCTATTTTTGGAGAGTCTATTGTTTCCTCCTTCCGCTCTTCTTGCCCCTACTTCTTTTCCCCTCTCTTTTTAAACCCCTCCTTCTCCGCTCCTTCTCCCTCCTTTTGTGTGACTTAGTACTTAAAACGTCTTGTTTGTAATAGTTTTAAGCAACGCCTATTTTAGCGGGGGGCGTCCCTTAGCTAGGAAAATATCAATAGT
The DNA here is from genome assembly GCF_000475195.1 of Diaphorina citri. Taxonomy (NCBI): domain Eukaryota; kingdom Metazoa; phylum Arthropoda; class Insecta; order Hemiptera; family Psyllidae; genus Diaphorina; species Diaphorina citri. Next base: position 4,327 of record NW_007381225.1, on the reverse strand, counting down.
AAGTAGTTATTGATATTTAAGTCCAATTGCGATGGATCAACGAATCGTCATGTAAGGTTAAGCATATGAGTTAAATAATGTTATGCCATATCATCATCATGTGATGATGTTGAAAATAAAAGGCAAGAACAAATAAAAAGGTTAATAACATAAGTCAAAACGAGAATGGGTGGAAGGACGTTCTGCGGCTCTCGTCTCCTCCTCTAATCTCTCTCTACTCTCTCCTCTGACTCTCTCCTCTCCTCTCCTCTCCTCCTCTCTCTCTCTCGCTCGGCTCTCCTCTCTCCTCTACCCCTCCTTCTCCCGTTTACTTTTCTTTTTCGTTTAGTTCTTATTCCGTATTTTTCTTCATTTCAGATTCATTTGTATTGAAGGAGAGATGAGAGAGAGAGAGAGAGACACACGAGAGAGAGAGAGAGAGAGAGAATGAGAGAGAGTAGGGGAGAAAGTAGGGGGGGAGAAGAGAGAGAAGAGAAGAGAAAAAGAAACACGAGCTAGCTCTGTTGTTTGTTGTTCTTTATTATGACTAATTTTATTTATTTTTTTGGGAAAAGTTTTAGTTTGTTAAACCACATATGACGTACCGTCCTTAACTTATAGTACTCTTACTCTCTCCTCTTCGCCGTTTTTTTCCCTTCTTTACGGATTGTCGTTTTAGGAAAGGGTTTTTTTCCCATATGTATTATATTTCCATAGAACTAATAAATTCTTTGTTCTACACACTCATGATCGGGCGTTTTTTTTGGCGGTTTCTTTTTTTTTTTTTGTCTCCTTTCCTTTTTTTTTTTTTTTTTTTGTTCTGTCCATTATCCTACGTATCTCTGTGGAAAAAAACTGAGTGAGTAGGTATTTTGGTTTTTTGAAAAATGGACAGCATCCCTCTATTAGTCTAATCTCTTTCTGGCTGTTCTTCCCTTTCAATCATAACCAGTATCCACTTTCCAAGGATCCAAAATTTTCTAGGTACGAATTAGGTATTTGCACAGAGTGGCACCCAGACATCAAGAATGTTTACAAAATTCCAGGTATAATAATATCTCATCAACATGAGCTACTACACAACTTTTCCGATAAAAGAAGATACCTACAAAAATACTATCTATAAAATAAGTAATAATATTTTACAGATACCTGTTTACCTGTACGTATTATATTATAACTAGAAAATATACCAGTAAACAAGAAATCGTTCTTATTGATATTATAACTCCCCGTTCCGAAAAATATTTCCCTTGGCAGAAAGATGTTTTTTGGAAATTGTTTACATAACAAGAAAATCAGGAATAGAAGAAGAAGAAGAAGAAGAAGAAGAAGAAGAAGAAGAAGAAGAAGAAGAAGAAGAAGAAGAGGAGGAGGAGGAGGAGGAGGAGAAGAAATAAAGGAGGAGGGGAAAATAAGGAACAGAGAGTAAAGGTAAAGTTAACCTGAATAGAAAATAATAAAATATGATAAGGAGGAGGAGGAGAAGGAAGACGAAGGAGAAGAAAAAGAAGAAGAAACATAGGAAGAGGTAAAGAAGAGATAGGAAGAAGGAGTAAAAAGAGGAAGAATGGGGGAGGGAAGAAGGAGACAGGAAGAAAGAGATAAGAAGAAGAAGAAGAAGAAGAAGAAGAAGAAGAAGAAGAAGTTGAAGGAGGGATGGGGAAGTTAAGTATAGATAAAGAAGGGTGACAGGAAGGAAGGGAGAGACGAAGGAAGAGAACTTTCCAAGATGAAGAAATTGGAAGTGTATAAAAAGTTATAATTTAATATTTACATAGCGGGAAGGAAATAGCTCGTTATATAAATATGTACATAATATACAAAAGGTATATAATATCTGAAAATATACAGTAAACAAGAAATCGTTCTTATTGATATTGTAACTCCCCGTTCCGAAAAATATTTCCCTTGGCAGAAAGATATTTTTTGGAAATTGTTTACATAACAAGAAAATCAGGAATAGAAAAAGAAGAAGAGGAGGGGAAGAAGAAGAAGAGGAGGAGGAGGAGAAGAAGAAATAAAGGAGTAAAGGTAAAGTTAACCTGAACAGAAAATAATAAAATATGATAAGGAGGAGGAGGAGAAGGAAGACGAAGAAGAAGATGACGAAGGAGAAGAAAAAGAAGAAGAAACATAGGAAGAGGTAAAAAAGGAAAGAAAAGATAGGAAGAAGGAGTAGGAAGAGGAAGGATGTGGGAGGGAAGAAGGAGACAGGAAGAAAGAGATAAGAAGAAGAAGTTGAAGGAGGGATGGGGAAGTTAAGTATAGATAAAGAAGGGTGACAGGAAGGAAGGGAGAGAGGAAGGAAGAGAACTTTCCAAGATGAAGAAATTGGAAGTGTATAAAGTTATAATTTAATATTTACATAGCGGGAAGGAAATAGCTCGTTATATAAATATGTACATAATATACAAAAGGTATAATTATAATATCTGAGCAGATAACTTGTTATAATGTATCCGTATAATGTAATTTATCATAAAATTTGTGAGATACCTATACCTACCTACCTGAGTAGAACAAAGAGAGAAATATCTCCGCAGAAGTTAGGCTTAGCTTAGGAGATTTTTATTGTATAATTCTATTATGAAAAAATATATAAGAACATTCAATTCAAAAAAAAATTCAATTCTCTCTTTCTTTCTTTCTCTCACTCTCTCTCTTTCTCTCTTTCTATCTCTCTCACTCTCTCTCTCTCTTTCTTTTTTTCTCTCTCTCTATCTCTATCTCTCTATCTCTCTCTCTCCCCCCCTAATATCGCCGTGCTCTCTGTTATTTCTCTCTGAGGAAGCACAAGACAAGAATGGGAGCAAGACTTAATGTGACGAGACAGATATTATTGAATCAAAAATAGTCAGAAGTATTCCAATGTGTAGGTATATAATATCTGAGCAGATAACTTGTTATAATGTATCCGTATAATGTAATTTATCATAAAATTTGTGAGATACCTATACCTACCTACATATTATATACCTACCTCTATATATTATGTACCTACCCATCTGTTTACCTATACATATATGTGACCTATCTACCTGTATTCTGACGCCCACGTACAGTCTGCTCATAAAGTCCCAGGCCACCCTTTACTGTTCACCCTGGAAAGGTGAAATTTTGCATGCAGTCCTTGATTATGATAAATAATTTTGGTAGGCAACTACTCGAAATTTTGGTAGGCCCCCCAGGGGCGGCCCCAGAGGGACCAAAAGCGTGGCCTGGGAATTTATCAACATAATGTATGTAGGTAGGTACCTACGTATTAAAATTACGTAAACATGATGGTTCTGCGACAGGTATACAAAATTTGTGACATGTGCCTAGCAAATAAAATAAGAATAATTACCTTCCTTATATCCTGGTTCCTATGTACCTATCTTCCTAATACCGAGGTTCTTCCCTACCCTTCATTTTTATCCTACAAGTCTCCCATGGGGTGGGGTGGCAATAAAAGGTCACCCAAGATATTTGCCTTATCATCACGCTCATTATCTGCTTATCATTTGTGACTTGTGTGACAGTTATGAAGAGAAATTGTGCGATCTGTCCTTCCTTCGCTCTACTGGAAGGTGGAAGATATGAAAAACGTCATAAGAGGAAAGCAGCAAGAGGAGGAGGAGGAGGAAGAGGAGGAGAAAAAGCGAGAAATAAAAAAACAAAATAGGGTGGAGTATTGCACAAAATATTCTCGATAGTAGGAAAATGTTTTTTTTTGTTTTGTTTTGTTTTTTTTTTTTTTTTTTTTTTTTTTTGGGGTTTGGGGGAAGGGGTTGTTTTTTGTTTTGTTTTGTTTTTTTTTTTTTTTTTTTTTTTTAGTGGTTTGAGAGAAGGGACTGTAACAGAACTGCAGCTCAGGTCTTATCGTCCTGAAAGCGGAGAGAGAAGGAAGACATGAGAGGAGAAAGCCAGCCGTTTTGAAAAAGAACCCTATCTGTACGGGAATCGAACCTACGACCTTCCGTTTACACGAGGAGGATTTTATGCTAAACAGAAAATTTCTTCAGAAGCCGTTTCTCCCTATCTCTCTCCTGTATTTTCCTTCTCTCTTCGCTTTCGGGACCTCAGCAGTTACAGTTTCCTATCAAACCTCTTTCTCTCTCTCTCTCTCTCTCTCTCTCTCTCTTTCTTTCTCTCTCTCTTTCTTTCTCTCTCTCTCTCTTTCTTTCTCTCTCTCTCTCTCTTTTTTTTTCTCTCTCTCTCTTTCTTTCTCTCTCTCTCTCTTTCTCTCTCTCTCTATCTCTCTAAAAAAAACTCGCTGATCATTATTATTATTATGTTGCAGTACGCATTATAAACAAAAACAAAATATCACCCAAGAATAAAGAGGTAAGAAATATAACTAAAA
>NW_007381224.1:9017-15452 GCF_000475195.1 Diaphorina citri | reverse complement strand
TAGCCCCCGGGGAGGTTGGCAAATTATCTGTCCGATCGGTGAATTGGGTGGTTTAATAGGGTGACGGGTACCTTGTAAAGAAGTCTGATATGATAGCATCGATAACCTCATGAACAGTGGGGTGATTCTGCGAAAGAGATATTAAATTTGTGACTCACAATAGGTCTAGTTTTTAAATTGTATTCTTACTAAGATACTGAGTAGTACTTGCGGTGTCCTATGGTAGGCACACACTTAAGTAGGCTTGACAGGATAGCGAGTGGTTGTCCTTAGAAAGCGAAGGTTTCAAAAGCTGGCCCCTCTCGACATTAGCGAAGAAAAATTAGCATTCCCCCCGCGTGGGTGTGGGAAATTTGGAATTGACAGTCACATAGCCAATGCATTTTTCTACGTCCGGGTTTCCTCGAATGCTCATTTTTCCCCTCTCTCTCCCCTCCTACTCTTCTCTCTTTTCTAACTTTAACTTGGCAATGGCAACCCATCGCGTGCTTCAATGCTTGGCTTTTCGTTACACATGTATTTTATGCGCAAATGGAAGTTTGGGAGGAGACAGGGGGAAAGCAACTCAAAACGTACACCCTTTTTCGACGGGCAAAGTTTGTAGACATTGCAGGGAAAAAAGGGGTAAAAAGACAACTTTTGATATGTTCAAATACCTAACTATTTTAATGTTCAGTCATAAGCCCAATCTGAGGCTTAGGTGTAAGGGCAAACAGCCCTAGAGGATGGTTTCTTTGACAAATTGAAGATATTATTTGGAGCCTCGATATTTGAGGCTCAGAAAAACTTGAATTCATTCTTTTATGTAAGACCTTTCTTTGGTGTTTAATCAACCCTTTGATTTGTTGCAATTTTCAATTTGGGGGGTACATATTCCCACTTGCTTTTTTTCGAGACCCCACGATTTTTGCCTACCCGGAAGAAATACATTGCCTACTTTCCTTACTTACTATGTATAGGAATATAGGATAAGGAAAGCAAACAAGACAGCTCAAGACAAATGTCATTGTAGTCTGACATTGTTATGCATACTGCATACTTCATTCAGATTTCTTTCTTGTACACTTTTTACCGACTTTTCCTTTCTTTCTGTCACAGGCAGGCAAAGTTTGTTGCGTTTTCTCTCTGACATGTGGGATTGGTGTGTCTAAAATGTCTCGTAGAATTTTTACTTCTTTTTTCCAGTTTTTGAGCTTCTAACTTTTAAATTTTGAATGAGTTGTAAATTTTCTTCAAGAGTGCACTCGGGTATGTCGTAACGGGTAGCGTCAGTATGTCAGACGTCAACGTTTCATTTTTCTTCTGTCTTGGTAGAATTTTTCATGGTTTTTTCGCGTTTTCTTTAACTTTGCCTGCTTTATTTCCATCTGCATCCTTGAAGACTATATGTTTCAAATTTTTCCCTCTCTACCTGGCCTGCCTCGTGAGCCCAATTCAGCCTTAAGAGTTTCAGCCTTGTGCTAATTTTTATTGCCATTCCACCGAAAAAAAAAAACTTGAAAAGTTGTTGGTTCAACTGCGACCAAAAAAAATCGATCAAGCGCAGAAACGCTGCGAACCCAAAGCGCAACCGATTCTGTTTCCCTCCGTTTGTAGAAAAACATTCGGTAATGAACAGATGGTGTGTGTTTTTCGGTTTATAACCGACACTTCCTACAAGTTCTTCCTAACTAGCTCTCAACTAAAGTGTCTAGAAGGGAGTTGGCACACGGGTCGCGATCTGAGTTCTTAAACGTACAAAATACAAGAGACCTTGTTTAGCCTGCTGGGGTAAAGGGAGTTTTTAGTCTCATTCGAGCAGGATTCACAAGGTATATTCTATTCTATTCTATTCTATTCTATTCTATTCTAACTAGCTCTCCTAAGAAGGGAGTAAGCACACGGGTCGCAATCCGAAGATTTAAGGCCGACCCCCCACTAGTCTCACTATCCGTTCAGGTCATGCTCCTTCGTCAGTTCTGGTGATCTTTTCCAATATGCCCGGTTGTCGGAGAAAAATTCATCTACAAAACGATTACCCGTGTACAGACGTCCTAAACTGAGTGATGTTGTTCAATAGTACTCGAAATACTAGAGTACCTATTAGCTTTATGCATTTTTCTACGTCCGGGTTTCCTCGAATGCTCGTTTTTCCCCTCTCTCTCCCCTCCTCTCCCTCTCCCCCCCCTACTCTCCTCTCTTTTCTAACTTTAACTTGGCAACCCATCGCGTGCTTCAATGCTTGGCTTTTTGTTACTTATTTTATGCGCAAATGGAAGTTTGGGAGGAGACAGGGGGAAAGCAACTCAAAACGTACACTCTTTTTCGGCGGACAAAGTTTGTAGACATTGCAGGGAAAAAGGGTAAAAAGACAACTTTTGATATGTTCAAATACCTAACTATTTTAATGTTCAGTCATAAGCCCACTCTGAGACTTAGCCTCTATCTTAACCCTGTCACCCCCACAGAAACATGATTTTTAAAATATTATATGATCATCCCAGACCTATCGAAAAAATGCCGTTCTCGGTGTTTTTCAAACGTTTCTTTTGTGTTATAAGATGCCAGTAAAGTGCTAACTTGTCTGGTTTTGTCTCCAGATCAATTTTTGTTCAGTTTTCCTAGGAGGACCTGAAACTTTGTAGAGGTCTTATTTAAAGCCCAAATAATGATACCTGATCAAAGAGAATGAAAGATTCCGCTCCTAAAATAAGTCGGGGTGAGGAAGGGTTAAATCTTGGCTTTCGTCAAACAACGAACTCTACATCTAGAAATAAACTGACCCTTGGACCTATAAACGCTATGCCAGCCTAGTTCGCTTGGAGGGTAGCGCGTCTGCCTTGTAAGCGCCAGGGTACGGTTCCCACCCGAGCCAGATTTTGTCCCAACCAGATAAGGTTCTTCGAGGAACGGCTGGCTTTCTCCTGTCGTGTCTACCTTCTCTCTTCGCTTTCGGGACAATAAGACCTTTGCAGTTACAGTTTCCTCTATGAAACCACTTTGAAAAAAAGTAGCTAGTGAAGGTGCTAGTTTGAGGGCTTTAGAAAGATGTGTACGAGAATTCACAGCAACATGACACAAAAATCCAAGAATTTGGAGTATTTTGAACCATTTTAATGTCCTATGCTAGTGAAGGTGCTAGTTTGAGGGCTTTAGAAAGATGTGTACGAGAATTCACAGCAACATGACACAAAAATCCGACCTCATTCGTAATAATATCGTAATCCAAGCTCCAAGAATTTGGAGTATTTTGAACCATTTTAATGTCCTATATCATTAAACCATTTTAATGTCCTATAGGCCTCTTATCTTGGGGTTTTTATCCTTGTATCAATCAATACCTTAATATCTTCATTATAGAGAAATAAAAATCAATCAGGAAGGGTAAATAAATGGGTTTAAAACGAGGACCAGAAGAGAATTTACGAACCTGAAACCAATTTTAATTAGGAGAATCATTTCCATTTTAAATACCTATAAATAAATTAGTTTTATTTCATCAATTATCGTAACGATACAAATCATTTCAAAGGGTTTGCCAAAAACTTTGTATCTTTGTATCCATCAATGAATTTCTGTCTAATAATGATTCCAAATGATAATTAATAATGCACAAGGAAATAAGGATACGTGAGTAGTCATTGTTAGTTCTACAAACTTTCTTCTATCCTGTTTGGGTACGAAAAGACCTCGGTTGTTGAAGTGTTATTAGTTGACGTGTTGTTAGTTGAGGCAAACATGTCTCTCATGTGTCGGGTACTGCGTCTGTTGTTGCCATGTGCTCCCGTTTGTAAAGTGAGGCTCTACTGAACTTACGACTTGCATGGGGTGGTGATAGGCTTGTCTCATCGACTTCAAGTAGTGCGTAGTCGCCTGAAAAACCAAACCTGTGAAATTGGTAATGATGATAAAGCTCTAAATTTAACCGTTTTTTTATATATATAATTCATTTTTAGATTTTTTCAGCATTTCGATCTTATATTATGTATTATTATTTACTTACTTACTTTTAATAAGTGGATCGGGCTCATTAAAAACATGGGTCGACCGTGTCCGACCCCCCTCCCCCAAAAAGGGAAAAAAATATTGTTTGGAGGGGCCAAAAAAGAAGGAAAAGATAATAAACTTGCTCTCTTCTGATAAGAGAGTATGGGGAGTTATGGGAGTGTTGTCATGGCAACGCTATATCGTGTTTTTTACCTCCCTGCCTCTTCACCTGGTTCGATGGCGTGGTAGTCAACGCTCGCATGGTAAACAGGAGAGTGTGGGTTCGATCTCAGCCGAGGCATAAGTAGAAAAAGTTGTTCCGTTCCGTTATACCAAAAGTTTAAGAGCACCTCTTTATTGATATAATTTTGTTTATAATTTTAAAGGCATGGAATTTTATCCTCATTTATTTGAGAATTTGAAAACAATAATGGAGCTCCAAGGGTTAGGTGGTAGAGAACGCATCCGGCGTTAACCTTGCCTAGTGGTTACCTTCCACTCAACAGTCTATTATTCTTTTTCTTCATCTCCCTGCTATTATTTTTGACGCTATCTCGATTGTTTTGATTTCGGTACCCCCATCACATAATAGTCATATTATTATTATTGATAATAATCATATCATTATTGGTAATGAGGGGTGTTGGGTTTACAATTCACGGAAGGGATTCCAATCTGAAGTTTCGGTGCCTCCGATGTATAAACCGTTCTAATTGGTGGATCGAGCCCTAATAAGGACGGGTTTGATTGATTTTTGATTTGATCTTTTTTATCCCTTTATTTTATCCTTTTTTTTCAATTAATTTTCATCGAAACTGTAAATGTCTGAAGGCAAATACCACAGAGGAAGAAGAAATTAGAAGGGTTTTATTTGTATATCCCGTTGGACGGTCAGAAGGATTTTGGTTTTTGGAGGATCAGAATGTCTGAAGGCAAATACCACAGAGGAAGAAGAAATTAGAAGGGGTTTATTTGTACACCCTGTTGGACGGTCAGAAGGATTTTGGTTTTTGGAGGATCAGAATGTCTGCGGTTTATAACCGACACTTCCTACAAGTTCTTCCTAACTAGCTCTCAACTAAAGTGTCTAGAAGGGAGTTGGCACACGGGTCGCGATCCGATCCTTTAAGTTCTTAAACGTACAAAATACAAGAGACCTTGTTTAGCCTGCTGGGGTAAAGGGAGTTTTTAGTCTCATTCGAGCAGGATTCACAAGGTATATTCTATTCTATTCTATGTTCTTCTAACTAGCTCTCCTAAGAAGGGAGTAAGCACACGGGTCGCAATCCGAAGATTTAAGGCCGACCCTCCACTAGTCTCACTATCCGTTCAGGTCATGCTCCTTCGTCAGTTCTGGTGATCTTTTCCAATATGCCCGGTTGTCGGAGAAAAATTCATCTACCAAACGATTACCCGTGTACAGACATCCTAAACTGAGTGATGTGGTTCAATAGTACTCGAAATACTAGAGTACCTATTAGCTTTAGTATTGTGTAGATGACTTTAATATGGCGTAGTGGATTGTCGTTGATATGTTATTAGTTGATATGTTCTGTGTTATTAGCGTCCCTCCCATTTGCTGACTTTTATATAACCCCCCTAACCATTTTCCCTTCATCCCTCTTCTCCAGCTGCCTTCTCAATCCCTTCTTTCCCTCCTTTACCACCCAACTCGTCCCTTTCCTACCCTTTGCGCGTTCACTTGACAATCTCCCTCTTCCCTTCTTATCTCCCTCCCTTGAACCCTACAACCATATTCCCTCCCCCTCAGCTTACCTTCTCTATCCCTTCTTTCCCTCCTTCACCACCCAACGCGTCCCTTTCCTCCTACCCTTCAAGACGCTATCGATTGCCTTGGTCGGTAGATTCCCACAGTGAGTTCTCAACTTACTGGGTGCCCATTTGCTGACGAAATAGATACCTACCTAGATACCTTCAGTTAGACCTCTACTATTAATTATCTTCTTGTTCCATGCTCAAATTGAAAATGCCCTCTTCTTCCCTCTATGGCTCTCTCTCCCCCCTCTGTCTCTCTCATTCTCTTTCCCCTCGCTCTCTCTCTCCCTCTCCTATCTATATCTCTGTCTCTATCTAGCATATCTAGATCCCTGTCTATCCTCTCTTGTTTTCTAAATTGGAATAAATAATAACTTTCTAAAAACATGTAAAATAACAAACTATCTCCCCTTTTCCTCCAGCTCTCTCTCTCTCTCTCTCTCTCTCTCTCTCTCTAGCTCCTCAATTTATAATGGAATAATTGTGTTCTCCCTCCCCCTCCTTCACGTCTTCTTCCTTCTCCTTCCCCTCAATCTGCATCTCCCCATCCTCCAATCTCCATCATTCTCCCCCCCTTATCCTTCCCTCTCTCCCCCTCCTTCCTTCCTCCCCTCAATCTTCATCATTCTCCCCCCAACCTCCTCTCTCTCCCCCTCAACCTCCTCTCTCTCTCCCTCCCTCCCCTCCAATCTC
>NW_007381224.1:2052-8925 GCF_000475195.1 Diaphorina citri | reverse complement strand
AAAAAAAATAAAAAATGGTTTCGCGTGAAATAGATATGCATTTTTTCTCCTTGCTAATCTGTCTCTGCTCAATTCGCCCTCCGGTTCGTTGACATGTGTGGATTAAAATAAATCGTCCACGATATGGGTATTTAAAAATAAAGATTCTGCGTGTGCCAATAGGTAAAATTAGCGGTCAAGTACACCCCCATAAACCTCCTTCTTAAACCCTGTCACTCCCCACAGAAACATGATTTTTAAAAAATATAATATGATCACCTCCAGAACACCTATCCGAAAAAATGGCCGTTCTCAAGTGTTTTTCAAATGCGGTTTCTTTTGTGATATAAGATGTCAGTAAAGTGCTAACTTGTCTGGTTTTGTCTCCAGATCAAATTTCGTTCAGTTTTCCTAGGAGACCTAGGAGGACCTGAAACTTTGTAGAGGTCTTATTTAAAGCCCAAATAATGATACCTGATCAAAGAGAATGGAAGATTCCGCTCCTAAAATAAGTCGGGGTGAAAGGGTTAAATCTTGGCTTTCGTCAAACAATGAACTCTACATCTAGAAATAAACTGACCCTTGGGCCTACAGCCGCGGATACGCCAGCCCAGTTCGCTTGGAGGGTAGCGCGTCTGCCTTGTAAGAGCCAGGGTACGGTTCCCACCCGCGGCAGATTTTGTCCCAACCAGATAAGGTTCTTCGAGGAACGGCTGGCTTTCTCCTGTCGTGTCTACCTTCTCTCTTCGCTTTCGGGACAATAAGACCTTTGCAGTTACAGTTTCCTCTATGAAACCACTTTGAAAAAAAGTAGCTAGTGAAGGTGCTAGTTTGAGGGCTTTAGAAAGATGTGTACGAGAATTCACAGCAACATGACACAAAAATCCGACCTCATTCGTAATAATATCGTAATCCAAGCTCCAAGAATTTGGAGTATTTTGAACCATTTTAATGTCCTATATCATTAAACCATTTTAATGTCCTATAGGCCTCTTATCTTGGGGTTTTTATCCTTGTATCAATCAATACCTTAATATCTTCATTATAGAGAAATAAAAATCAATCAGGAAGGGTAAATAAATGGGTTTAAAACGAGGACCAGAAGAGAATTTACGAACCTGAAACCAATTTTAATTAGGAGAATCATTTCCATTTTAAATACCTATGTATAAATAAATTAGTTTTATTTAATCAATTATCGTAACGATACAAATCATTTCAAAGGGTTTGCCAAAAACTTTGTATCTTTGTATCCATCAATGAATTTCTGAGTTTTCTCTCTCTTAAAAATGATAATTAATAATGCGCAAGGAAATAAAGATAGGTGAGTAGTCATTGTTAGTTCTACAAACTTTCTTCTATCCTGTCCTCTTTTCGATTTTGGGTACGAAAAGACCTCGGTTGTTGAAGTTCCCTCTTTGAAAAGAACACCTAGAAGAAGAAGAAGAAGAAGAAGAAGAAGAAGAAGAAGAAGAAGAAGAAGAAGAAGAAGAAGAAGGAGGAAAAGAAGAAGGAAAAGAAGAAAAAGAAGAAGAAGGAAAAGAAGAAAAAGAAGAAGAAGGAAAAGAAGAAAAAGAAGAAGAAGAAAAAGAAGAAGAAGAAGAAGAAGAAGAAGAAGAAGAAGAAGAAGAAGAAGAAGAAGAAGAAGAAGAAGAAGAAGAAGAAGAAAAAAAAAACATTTGTAGGATTTTCAGGTCAAAATTGTACACATTACAGACTCTTCCTTCTATCGAATTCAGGCTGTGCAGATAAGCAGAATAAAAACGAACCCTACACAGCCTACACTGTCCTTCGCTCCTGCTGGCAATGGCAAGCTTTATCTCAAATCTTATGGGGTGAAGAACCTCTGCCAGGTAGGGAGAAGAAGAAAGAAGGCGAGAAGAATGTGCGTGCAAGACATTAAAAATGGGGAAGGACGGGCTAAAAATCGGGGAAGCAGGACGTGGAAAGAGGCTTTGCTCGACGGAAAAAAAGGAAAACTCCACGGAAAAGGGTGGATAGGGATGCTGCGTTGAAAGATATGCAGAGAATGGAGGGGGAAAGCGAAAGAGAAGAGTGGAGGGGAAAAGCGAACGAGAATAGAGTGGAGGGGGGAAAGCGAACGAGAATAGAGTGGCGGAGGGGGGAAGCGAAAAAGGGTTTCTCCCCCACACATTCATTCGCACAGACTGCAATATTGATCCGAGCGTTTTCGGGGAGGGCGGAAGAAGGGTGGGATGGAATTAAGGAAGAATTGCTGCGAGGAAAACCGGGGGCGGGAGAGGTTGGGGGAGGAATGGCTGAAGAGGGGAGATTTTGGGGGAGGAATTTTGGGAGAGGGGAGGAATAACGATGAAGGTGAGAAGGGAAAGTAGTGGGTGTGGAAAGGTAGGGATTTGGGTGAGCTGAATGGAGGGTAGGTTTTGCCTGGGGTGGAACGGAGAGAGTTCTAGCTGGGTGTTGCGACGCGGGTGGGTGAGAGGGTGGCTTTTGGACGAAAGACTGCACACTGAAGAACATAAATTTGTACTCGCTTCCCCTTCATTCCTTTTCAGACGCGTTTCTTCCCCTCCTTTTCGACCTCTCTTCCGCCCAACCCTTGGAATATTCTGGTATCCCGGGTGTTGCGACGCGGGTGGGTGAGAGGGTGGCTTTTGGACGAAAGACTGCACACTGAAGAACATAAATTTGTACTCGCTTCCCCTTCGTTCCTTTTCAGACTGCTTTCCCTCCGTTCCTTTTCGACCCGAGCTCTCTTCCGCCCCACCCTTGGAATATTCTGGTTCCCCTCCGCTTCTCCTCTTGTCGTTCATGCTTTTATTTCCCCTGTTTTTCGAGGATGTAAAACACACTCGTACCTTGGTCGTCCCTCCCATTTGCTGACTTTTATATAACCCCCCTAACCATTTTCCCTTCATCCCTCTTCTCCAGCTGCCTTCTCAATCCCTTCTTTACCACCCAACTCGTCCCTTTCCTACCCTTTGCGCGTTCACTTGACAATCTCCCTCTTCCCTTCTCCCTCTTGTCGTTCATGCTTTTATTTCCCCTGTTTTTCGAGGATGTAAAACACACTCGTACCTTGGTCGTCCCTCCCATTTGCTGACTTGTATATAACCCCCCTAACCATTTTCCCTTCATCCCTCTTCTCTAGCTGCCTTCTCAATCCCTTCTTTCCCTCCTTTACCACCCAACTCTCGTCCCTTTCTTACCCTTTGCGCGTTCACTTGACAATCTCCCTCTTCCCTTCTTATCTCCCTCCCTTGAACCCTACAACCATATTCCCTCCCCCTCAGCTTACCTTCTCTATCCCTTCTTTCCCTCCTTCACCACCCAACTCGTCCCTTTCCTCCTACCCTTTTTCTCTCCCCTAACCGTGTGGAGGGGTTTTCGTCCAGACTCCACAGATGGCGCTCGTGTCGCTTTTGTTTCGCGGCAAGCGTACGTCGCGCCGTCGAAAGCAGCGTGCCGTCTAGTGAGTGTTTTTTTGTGTGCCACTCCCTTTATTGATGGGGTGTGGGAGGGGAAGGGAAAGGGAAGGAGGGTGGGGGAGAAATGAGGCCAAAAATACAATTCAGGAAGCATTTTCATCGCTGTCGCGTGCAGGGGAAAATACCTCAGCTTCCCTTTGCGCGTTCACTTGACAATCTCCCTCTTCCCTTCTTATCTCCCTCCCTTGAACCCTACAACCATATTCCCTCCCCCTCAGCTTGCCTTCTCTATCCCTTCTTTCCCTCCTTCACCACCCAACTCGTCCCTTTCCTCCTATCCTTTTTTCTCTCCCCTAACCGTGTGGAGGGGTTTTCGTCCAGACTCCACAGATGGCGCTCCTGTCGCTTTTGTTTCGCGGCAAGCGTACGTCGCGCCGTCGAAAGCAGCGTGCCGTCTAGTGAGTGGTTTTTTGTGTGCCACTCCCTTTATTGATGGGGTGTGGGAGGGGAAGAGAAAGGGAAGGAGGGTGGGGGAAGAAATGAGGCCAAAAATACAATTCAGGAAGCATTTTCATCGCTGTCGCGTGCAGGGGAAAATACCTCAGCTTTTTCCCACAGATGGCGCTCCTGTCGCTTTTGTTTCGCGGCAAGCGTACGTCGCGCCGTCGAAAGCAGCGTGCCGTCTAGTGAGTGGTTTTTTTGTGTGCCACTCCCTTTATTGATGGGGTGTGGGAGGGGAAGAGAAAGGGAAGGAGGGTGGGGGGAGAAATGAGGCCAAAAATACAATTCAGGAAGCATTTTCATCGCTGTCGCGTGCAGGGGAAAATACCTCAGCCTTTTTTTAGGATTTGCTTTTTAGTTGTAAATGCACCGATGACGATGGTGGATTGCCTGGGAAAAATGAATGTTTTTCATTGAGATAATTGAAAATGAGTTTTGAAATTTGAAATGATTGACTTGTGAGATATGTATGTATGTATGTACCTATTTGAAATTCTTGACTTGTGAGATATTTGAAATGACATTAGCTTAATAATAAGATATGTAGGTGAAATACCTACTGATATCTGATATCCATCCTTAGGTAAAAAGTTGAGCAAATGTGAACATTCCATTTTTTATATTTTGGACACATTTCAAATACCTACATACTTTTTTCGTCTTGAAATTTCTGAAATGGATTGCCTGGGAAAAATGAATGTTTTTCATTGAGATAATTGAAAATGAGTTTTGAAATTTGAAATGATTGACTTGTGAGATATGTACCTATTTGAAATTCTCGACTTGTGAGATATTTCAAATGGGGTAACTTGTGAGATATTTGAAATGACATTAGCTTAATAATAAGATGTGTAGGTATTTGCTTTCTTAAGTCCTATTTTGTCTTTTCATGAAAAACTTGCATGTAGGTGAAATAACTACTGATATCCATCCTTAGGTAAAGACTTGAGCAAATGTGAAGTGTGAACATTCCATTTTTTTATATTTTGGACACATTTTAAATACCTACATACTTTTTTCGTCTTGAAATTTCTGAAATTGGGTGTCTAAACAATCTACTTTACAAAAGCCGTTTTACCCAGAAAATGGCCCAAGTGTAGGGTTAGGCCCTTCTTGCCGAACAACCCTTCAGTTGTAACGTTTCGTACGTTTATGCAAGGCTGCCTATGCCTTTTCGAAAGGTTCAAAATACTTCAAAAGCTTCGTCTACTCTTGACTTGTGAGATATTTGAAATGGGGTGGGTAACTTGTGAGATATTTGAAATGACATTAGCTTAATAATAAGATATGTAGGTATTTGCTTTCTCAAGTCCTATTTTGTCTTTTCATGAAAAACCTGCATGTAGGTGAAATACCTACTAATATGTGATATCCATCCTTAGGTAAAGAGTTGAGCAAATGTGAACATTCCATTTTTTATATTTTGGACACATTTTAAATACCTACATACTTTTTTCGTCTTGAAATTTCTGAAATTGGACGTCTAAACAATCTACTTTACAAAAGCCGTTTTACCCAGAAAATGGCCCAAGTGTAGGGTTAGGCCCTTCTTGCCGAACAACCCTTCAGTTGTAAAGTTTCGTACGTTTATGCAAGGCTGCCTATGCCTTTTCGAAAGGTTCAAAATACTTCAAAAGCTTCACAATCTACTTTACAAAAGCCGTTTTACCCAGAAAATGGCCCAAGTGTAGGGTTAGGCCCTTCTTGCCGAACAACCCTTCAGTTGTAAAGTTTCGTACGTTTATGCAAGGCTGCCTATGCCTTTTCGAAAGGTTCAAAATACTTCAAAAGCTTCGTCTACTTGTGTTTCACAGTGTTTACATTTAATTTGTGCCCCAGTCTGAATATTGTTTACTCTCTCTTAAAAGCGAGCCTCTCTTTACCTTCTCTCCTTTGCCTGAATTTTCCCAACAGAAAATCCTGTCCCTTTTCCCTCCCCTTTTTGCGTCCGGACCAAAAATTAACATGCCTCTCATGAAATTTTAACGAAATGTAATTTTAATGCAAAAAACGTTGGTATCGTGTATGCAGAAAGTAGATAGAAGGCTAGCTTATCGTTTTTATTTTTCTTTTTTACTCATGCGAACATTTATTTATTTTTCTTTTAATTTTGTAGATTACTTTTTTTATATATATTGATACAAAGGTAGCAATACAATAATGCGCTTTATAAATTGATACAAAGGTAGCATTAGATTAAATTTTTAATTTCTGTTTCCCCTCGTTTTTGTGTTTCAGGTAAGAGAAATTCACCTCCACGAAGAACTGGGTTGGTTTTTGCGGTAAATGGGTAATTTTCAGTTTTCAGTGTATGTAGGTACTTACGTAAGTAGTAAGTAAATCTTTTGTTGGAAGAACATGTGATTTTCGCTACACATATTTTGAGATAAACCAAATATTAAAACTAAAAAGACTTATTATTGTACCTATTAAAAAAAAACATCTTTTTCAAGAATTTATTCGCCTAGTTCACTCACATAGTGAGAAATCGAGGGTTTTTGTCAATCTGCTGGAACACAACTGAAGACAAATACCAGAAGGGTACCCGCATCTGAACTATTGGGATCTTAGTGGAGGGACCTTGGGCTGTGGAGTAGTTGTTGGAATTGGATGAAATAGTTGATGTCCGCCGTGAACACAAGTTATGGTAGGAATTTTCAATGTTTTTTTGGAGGGAACTTTTCAAACCACAAGAAGAACGATTAGGTGATTGTGATCGGTTGATTCTGAATGGCCGTGAATGGCAGACCAAACAGTAGGTATAGTATACGGCATTATCCCGCCTGAAGATCTTTAAATACATTAAATTAAATTATAGCGTTTACTTTCCGTGTCATAGGTGTTATGCCTATTTGCCTATCTGAGGAAAAGCAGAGCTTTTTCACAAATTATGTGGATATCATAGCATTACCAAGTGTCTCCATTGCAATCACCTCCCATATTTCAATAATCTTTTTACACTGGTAATACCGCTACTGGTCGTTAC
>NW_007381224.1:0-909 GCF_000475195.1 Diaphorina citri | reverse complement strand
AAGACGGCATACGATATCGGTCTCGGCATTCCTGCTGATTAAAGGAGTTTTAACAGTAAAGTCCTACCTCGATATAACTTTTGTAAAGTGCGAGGTCTTCGAGTGTCTCGATAAGAAAGGGCAGAACTCTCGATGTTTCCAATAGGTCCCCGCGAGACCACCGATAGTTACCACTCTGACACTATACATTCCAACAAGTCTGCATTCCGCCGGATATTCCACATATGAATGAGTCAACAGTCTTCTATATACTCTTCTCTCGAGAAGAATACATATACGATAGGCAAAATCCTCGTCCTTCTCCTCTCCCTCCGATCTCTGTGCTTCCACTCGTGCAACGTAGAGTGAGTTCAGTGAAAGAAGGACTTTCTTAGAAGGTGGACTTTGCAAACGGACGATTCTGAGTTCCGTCCAATAACGGACCTTTTCGTAGATTCGTAGAAGCTTAACCCAACCTTAAGCCTGTTTGTCCCTACACCTAAGCCTCAGAGTGGGCTTTTTGTGTATGGAGTTAAAATTACGGACCTTTTCCATCCCGAAGCTCATAAGCCTTGGGGAATTCGGACGTGGGACTTTGAAAAACCTTGTCCTTGGGATCAATTTAACCCGCGAGTACTCGTGGGTCTGAAAGTAACACGAGTACTCGCGGGTGAGCGCTGCGCTCACATACACTCTCCTCGGAAAATTTGACTTTAAGGTTTGATCAGAATTCGTATTTCGTAACCAACCGACTTCTTCTGAAACTGTTTCGATTTTTGAAGAAACCTTTTATTGATGAAAATCTGTAATGATGGGATACATACCTTGCATCATTTGATTTACCTGATGTTGAAATCGATTGATTTTCCAATGATAGAACTTCGGACACCCGGAGATTTCGCCCTCTTTAGTTGAACAAACTGTACCATG
>NW_007381223.1:0-15150 GCF_000475195.1 Diaphorina citri | reverse complement strand
TATTGGTTGGGTGGAAGAGCTTGAGGAAAAACTAAAAGTAGTAGGTAACATAATTATGCATGTCATATACATAGGTCCCTAGGTATCGTGGAAAAGCCTGATAATTCCTTGTCTTTTTTTCCCCAAGGATGATGACGGACGTATTTTTTTAAAAGGACAGCATTAGAACTAGCCAAAAATATTTAAAATTTTAATCTACCAAAATATGTTTTTTACTCCCAGTTCCCAATGTTAAGTGGTTCGTTCCTGTTAGTATGTATATTAAGATGGCTGAAGATCTTTCTTTATTATGTTCTATGAAAATATTTTCAGATCAGCATATTTTTTCTATCCCCGGCAATAAATTTTATAAAGTAGTATGCCACGTCCTCTGTATTATATTTTATACGGGGTTTAAGAGATAACCTGAACAGGGTCGACACTAACCCCCACAACCCTATAACAGGGTTGACAGTTTGATTGCTGAGATAGCATAGTCAATTTTTGCCTGACCCTCCTAGCTTCTAAAATACACATTTATCATATTTATTCGATCAATAAACCCTAACCTAGCGCAAAACAACAATATGAATCAGTGGAACCCAATGCACCCCATCAGTCCACCAATACCACCCTATACTCAACACCCTCAATATGCTCCCCTGGTTGCACCGTACCAGGAATTGGCATTCCATCACCCCCCACACTTCTCCACTACCACACTACCCCACTGCCCCCCTCACCCACAGTACAGTACACCCTCATTTATAACTAACCAACCTTTGAATTTTCATCAATTCGAGACAACTCCTCAGTGAAGAGGAAACCAGTTGCGATTCCCCGGGCTCACAAAGCTCCAAAAAAGGGGAATGTCCAACCATTCGAGACAACTCCTCAGTGAAGAGGAAACCAGTTGCGATTCCCCGGGCTCACAAAGCTCCAAAAAAGGGGAATGTCCAACCCACTAAAATAAGTACCCCCCAAAACCCACACAACACAAATGATTTCCGTGTTTTCTACCAGAACACCCGTGGCCTAAACACAAAAACCATGGAGTTCTACTTAAATGTTTTATCTGAGGACTATGATGTTATTGCCATTGTTGAATCATGGCTGACTTCTGGTGTTAATTCGGGAGAACTATTTGATCCCAGATACCAGGTTTTTCGTCAGGATAGAGACCCTGTTTCTGCCGGAAAATCTAAAGGTGGTGGACTCATTATTGCCGTGAAAAACAATATCAAAGCTTTGCCCCTTACATCACTAAACCAATGTGAGCGGCATATTGAATCACTATGGGTGAAATGTAATATTCATGGTCAAGACATCATCCTATCACTATGCTACTTCCCCCCACCAGTCAAAGCTGAAACAATGGAAATATTCGCCGATTCCATTTGTCAAATAGAAGAACTTAACGGGAATAAACTAATTTGTCTAGGAGATTTTAATATCCCTATCTTTCACCCGCCCGGTATTGAACCCCCGGATTCTGACATTTCTATTCCAGATAATTTGAATACCACACTAAATCCTAATCCAGATCAGGACAATATTGTAGCTACAGCTTTTGGGGCTGGTACTGATGATAATAACATCAGGGAGGTTAACCCTCAGGTCGAATCTAGGGGTGCTTTACTTCACCTACATAAAGTTATCAACTTCTATGATCTGGAGTCACTAAATAATGTGAAAAATCACAATGGGAGAACACTTGATCTTTGCTTGACCAATTTTAACTCTAATAAAATAAGTAGGAAGAAAGTGGCCAAGTGTCATATTGAGGAGTCTGACGGACTAGTTAAGATTGATAGTCATCATCCCCCACTTGTTTTATTTATTGGGACACATAAATCTTGGGACAATACCAATTATGCTCCAGTTTGTCCAATACAAGCAGACTTGCCGTTTAATTTTAACAAGACGGATTTTATATCACTTAAAGATAAACTGAACAGTCTGAACTGGGACAATGTTTATAGGGCCACTGATCCCAACGAAAAAATGAAGATGTTCTATGCTAATTTGGAAAAGGCATTTCTTTTATCTGTACCCCTTGTTAATAAAAATACTAAACAAAATAAATTCCCCAAATGGTGGCACAAGGACACCATTAGTACTTTCAAAAGGAAAGAGCGTATTCGCAAAATTCGTAGGAAGTCTGCAGTACAAACATCAGTATACAATACATTACGTAAGCTCTGTAAAGCAGCAATTAAAAGAGATCATCAAATCTATATTAATAAAATAACAACCTTAGTAAAGGAAGGGAATAGTAAACCCTTCTGGGATTTTACTAAACAGCAAAGTAAGGAGCCCCCCAAGAAATTATTAACATACAAAAATGAGCAAATATCTGAGCCCCAGCATATTGTTAATGCCTTTGCTGAACATTTCCTGGGCGCTTATAATCAGACTCCTCCTTGCTACGATACTAATTTCAACATTGAGACTAATCCAGAGTATTTCCACCTGAGCATTATAACAGAGCAGGATATCGTACATGAGGTCAAACGAATGAAAATTAACAAACCTGCTGGGCCAGATGGAATTCCTCCAAAGATATTGTCGAAATGTATTGCTCAGTTAAAAGCACCGCTCGCCCATATTTTCACACATTCTGTTCAGTGCGGGATCTTCCCCTCTGCACTGAAAGTATCAAATGTAACCCCTGTCCCTAAAAAACCAGGAGATTTGAATGTTTCTAGTCATCGACCAGTATCCAATTTAAATGTGATTTCCAAGATATTTGAAGGGGTAATCTACAATCATATTTCAACTTTTGTTTTCAATCTGATTTCCCCTCAACAACATGGATTTGTCACCAAGAAATCTACCACTGGCAACCTTACTGAATTCAGTGATTTTGTCGCTAGGTCAATGGCTCAAAGAGTGGAAGTACATGCCTGCTACACTGACATCGAAAAATGTTTCGACAGATTGTCGCACCATGCTATATTGACTGCATTGATTAAAGCGGGATTTTCCAAACCCAATGTAGAATTTTTCACCAACTACCTCAAAGACAGGAAAATCTACGTTAAATACCTTAACCACTTCTCCAGACCCATAAACCCCCCGTCAGGTATAATTCAGGGCTCAAAATTAAGCAGCCTATTATGACTGCATTGATTAAAGCGGGATTCTCCAAACCCAATGTAGAATTTTTCACCAACTACCTCAAAGACAGGAAAATCTACGTTAAATAACTTAACCACTTCTCCAGACCCATAAACCCCCCGTCAGGTATAATTCAGGGCTCAAAATTAAGCAGCCTATTGTTCATTTTGACCTATAATGACATTCACAGGCATGTGCTACACTCTGAAGTCCTCTTATACGCTGATGACCTAAAGATCTTCAGAGTCATAAACAGTGAGCATGACTGTCATCTTCTCCAGGATGATATTAATTCTGTATCACGTTGGCTCACTTCTATAGGACTCAACTTTCATCCTGCAAAATGTAATATGATGTCCTATACTACGAGCATAACATCTGGGGAACAATTCACCTATTACATCAATGATACACCTCTGCAGTATGTGTCCCAATGTAAAGATTTAGGTATTATATTTCAACAGAACCTAACATTTGATAGACATCGAAATGAAATCGAACAGAAAGCCTATAGGAGGCTCGGAATGGTTATTAGATTTTCTAAATCCATCCCTGACCCCATACACCTCTGCAGTATGTGTCCCAATGTAAAGATTTAGGTATTATATTTCAACAGAACCTAACATTTGATAGACATCGAAATGAAATTGAACAGAAAGCGTATAGGAGGCTCGGAATGGTTATTAGATTTTCTAAATCCATCCCTGACCCTCTATCTACCTACCTATACTTATCTACCCACGTAGTTACCTACCTACCTATACTTATCTACCCACGTAGTTACCTACCTACCTATACTTATCTACCCACGTAGTTACCTACCTACCTATACTTATCTACCCACGTAGTTACCTACCTACCTATACTTATCTACCCACGTAGTTACCTACCTACCTATACTTATCTACCCACGTAGTTACCTACCTACCTATACTTATCTACCCACGTAGTTACCTACCTACCTATACTTATCTACCCACGTAGTTACCTACCTACCTATACTTATCTACCCACGTAGTTACCTACCTACCTATACTTATCTACCCACGTAGTTACCTACCTACCTATACTTATCTACCCACGTAGTTACCTACCTACCTATACTTATCTACCCACGTAGTTACCTACCTACCTATACTTATCTACCCACGTAGTTACCTACCTACCTATACTTATCTACCCACGTAGTTACCTACCTACCTATACTTATCTACCCACGTAGTTACCTACCTACCTATACTTATCTACCCACGTAGTTACCTACCTACCTATACTTATCTACCCACGTAGTTACCTACCTACCTATACTTATCTACCCACGTAGTTACCTACCTACCTATACTTATCTACCCACGTAGTTACCTACCTACCTATACTTATCTACCCACGTAGTTACCTACCTACCTATACTTATCTACCCACGTAGTTACCTATCTACCTACCTATACTTATCTACCCACGTAGTTACCTATCTACCTACCTATACTTATCTACCCACGTAGTTACCTATCTACCTACCTATACTTATCTACCCACGTAGTTACCTATCTACCTACCTATACTTATCTACCCACGTAGTTACCTATCTACCTACCTATACTTATCTACCCACGTAGTTACCTATCTACCTACCTATACTTATCTACCCACGTAGTTACCTACCTACCTACCTATACTTATCTACCCACGTAGTTACCTACCTACCTACCTACCTACCTACCTACCTACCTATACTTATCTACCCACGTAGTTACCTACCTACCTACCTACCTACCTATACTTATCTACCCACGTAGTTACCTACCTACCTACCTATACTTATCTACCCACGTAGTTACCTACCTACCTACCTACCTATACTTATCTACCCACGTAGTTACCTACCTACCTACCTACCTATACTTATCTACCCACGTAGTTATCTACCTACCTATACTTATCTACCCACGTAGTTACCTATCTACCTACCTATACTTATCTACCCACGTAGTTACCTACCTACCTATACATATCTACTTCTTCGGCCTCCTTCCTTCTCTTTCTCTCTCTCTCTCTCTCTCTCTCTGGCTACAAGTTAACACTTGTAACACATGGTGTACTTATGACTTGTAATATTATGTATGTATGTATAATGTATGGTCATAAATTTTCAACTTTACAATGTGTTTTGTTCACTCGGAAAACCTGCATGGCAAAACATAATAATATTCCAACTTTGTTTCCGTCTCTCTCCCTCTCCCTTCCTTCCCCTCTCTCTTTCTCTCCCCTTCTCCTTCACTCTTTCACACTTCCTTTGTGCATATCTCTCTCTCTTCTCTCTCTCTCTCCCTCTCTCTGTCTCTCGCCTCCTTTTTGTTCGCGTTACACAATTTTTCTCTCTCCTTTCCTTTAAGGACTGCAAATGATACCCACTTACCTATACACTATATTAACTTACCTATACACTATACTAACTTATACTGTCACTATAGCACTATACTGTCACTATCTACTCAAATACCAACGCGACAAGTTCACAATTTCTATCACATTATTTACCAGTCATACCAATATCACATACCTACAGGTTATGTATGATTATATGAAGTTCAGAAAATGAGAAATAAAATTGCCTACAGTTTCCAAAGTTACTAGTCAAGTGAAGACGTTGTTCTTTTCCCTATAGGTACTAAAATACATCAAGATGAAAATTTGACCTCTACATGGGGAGAAAACTCCCGGGCACCTACCTACCTAGGTACTCTTATTCCTGATGAAATCTTATGAGTCTACTTCTACATACCTATCTATAGGAAAAAAATGGTGAAACGTGAAAACTCAATTACAATGTAGATACCTACCTAAAATGGAGAAAAAAGTTGTAGGGGAAGAGGAAGAGGAAGAAGAAGAAGAAGAAGAAGAAGAGGAAGGAAGAAGAAAGTGACGGTTAGTTGTAAAAAACTGAACGTTAATTGATCGAACGATGGGAATTTCAAGTCTATTTATTCGTTCCGTGATGGTAACTATCTCTCAAAAGGTTTGCTCTGTTTTGTTGAAATTCCGCAAAAACGTTAAACAATCAGGATGCCAGTGACGGTTAGTTGTAAAAAACTGAACGTTAATTGATCGAACGATGGGAATTTCAAGTCTATTTATTCGTTCCGTGATGGTAACTATATCTCTCAAAAGGTTTGCTCTGTTTTGTTGAAATTCGGCAAAAACGTTAAACAATCAGGATGCCTTAAAGGAAAGAATACTCAATAGATATTGTGAAAAACGAGACACGAGCTGCTCATGAACACGTATATCTCTCAAAAGGTTTGCTCTGTTTTGTTGAAATTCGGCAAAAACGTTAAACAATCAGGATGCCTTAAAGGAAAGAATACTCAATAGATATTGTGAAAAACGAGACACGAGCTGCTCATGAACACGAGATGTTCATCACGTGGAAGATAAGGTTGAAACGAAGAGGAAAAGTTATTAAATTAAAAGTAAAGAATAAAGAAAAGCCAGAGAGTAATCCAATACGAAACACAGGATTAAAGCCAGGATTCCCAAAAGAGCCAGTGTTATTGTCTGTGGCTTGACAGGGCTGGTTTTGTCTCAGTTTTACGTCCTCCAGCGAGACCAATGAAGTTCAGAAAATGAGAATATGAAGTTCAGAAAATGAGAAATAAAATTGCCTACAGTTTCCAAAGTTACTAGTCAAGTGAAGACGTTGTTCTTTTTCCTATAGGTACTAAAATACATCAAGATGAAAATTTGACCTCTACATGGAGAGAAAACTCCCGGTTACCTACATAGATACTCTTATTCCTGATGAAATCTTATGAGTCTACTTCTGCATACCTATCTATAGGAAAAAAATGGTGAAACGTGAAAACTCAATTACAATGTAGATACCTACCTAAAAAGGAGGAAAAAGTTGTAGGGGAAGAGGAAGAGGAAGAAGAAGAATAGTATTGAATTACTTCGAGGGAAAATTAATGAGAAGAAGGCACATATTGGATAATGATATGAATAGCTTTTTCTTCAAAGTCAAAGGTATAATATAAGAACGGCGTGAACGACCTGGTATTCCAGAGTTAAAGCGCCTCAAAGGGGGGAAAAAAGGTATAAGAACAGATTTGTCCCTGCCAGTAATACCTCCTTCATTATTTCAGCAATGCCCACAGTTTTTCCCCAAAGAATACAAACCTATCTCATACACTCTGATACAGCTTACTCAAAACCGCTTAAAAATTAAAGGTCAGGAACGTGTAAGTAACCCAATCCGTGGACTCTTTCCATGATAATAATAGACATAGCTATCTGATAATAGGTAAGACATGTTTACCTGATAATAATATAGTTATATTAGTATACGTCAGCTCCCAAACAGTAGAGGATTAGGCAAACAGGCTAAGCCTTGCGGTCAATGAAACCATCCTTCCAACCTCTCCTTCACAACCTTTAGCCTTCCCTCTATATCCTTTCTTACCTTAACCCTACCTATCCTAACCATTTCCAGTTTTAAACTATACCCTTCTTCTTAATCCTATGACAAAGATAATAACCCTATCCTCTTTTTGTCTTACTTTACCTTACCCACTTCCTATATACCTTTGTTCATTTCCAATTTTAACCTTACTTTATCCTTCCCTCTTCCTACCTAGTTCCAACTTTACACTAAATTAAAGGTCAGGAACGTGTAAGTAACCTAATCCGTGGACTCTTTCCATGATAATAATAGACATAGCTATCTGATAATAGGTAAGATATACCTGATACCTAATAACAGAGTTATAGTGGTCTACGTCAACTCCCAAACGGTAGAGGATTAGGCAAACAGGCTAAGCCTTGCGGTCAATGAAACCATCCTTCCAACCTCTCCTTCACAACCTTTAGCCTTCCCTCTATATCCTTTCTTACCTTAACCCTACCTATCCTAACCATTTCCAGTTTTAAACTATACCCTTCTTCTTAATCCTATGACAAAGATAATAACCCTATCCTCTTCTTCCCTCTATATCCTTTCTTACCTTAACCCTACCTATCCTAACCATTTCCAGTTTTAAACTATACCCTTCTTCTTAATCCTATGACATAGATAATAACCCTATCCTCTTTCTCTTACTTTACCTTACCCACTTCCTATATACCTTTGTTCATTTCCAATTTTAACCTTACTTTATCTTCCTACCTAGTTCCAACTTTATCCTTCTCTCCCTTTGCAATGGGGCACATCCCCATTTGTTTGTCAATCCACAAATCTCGAATGTTGCCGATTATTTTCTTCTTCTTCTTTCTCTAAAGCTAAACTTTATCTCATTCTGTGTGGCATCGGATGACGACCTATCTAATACATAAATAATTAAATATGTAGGTAATATAAATATTAGGAGGTATCTAATATTATCTATTTCTAGTGACTCTCCTCTTCACTCTGAGGGAAAAGAGAGAACCCTGAGAACTGAACTTTAAGTTGAATTAAACTTTTGCTCCTTTTTTGTTCTCCTCTTTCAACAAAAAAAAAAGAAGTTTGTCGGAATTTTATCGGAAAGTCAAGCAGGTTCAATGGTCATGTTGTGCACATTTTGACAATCTTCTTTCTTTTTACTTTCTATAACATTCCTGACAAGTGTTGGAATCGAGTCAAATTTTCAAGCAATAGAATCTGCAAATAATAAGTGGAAATATCAGTTTTTGAGGTCCCCTGGTCTGAAAAAGTGATTTTTATTATCACTTGATGTGTAGGGTAGATACCTACGTAGGTATCTGGAGATTGTTGTATCTTAGCTTTTGTCCCTTTTATGTGGGCTGTGGGGTCATTTATCTTGGGTTCATTTTCAAAAGTCCGAAATATTTTTTTTCTTTGTCAAAATTTTTCTTTCGAAATTAAATTTTTACAGTTACTTTGTAGTTAATGTAATAGAAAGTCGTGTGATGTTCAGACCAGACTTTTTTATTTGATGAACAATATGATGGTATTTGTCTGTGCCTTTGTGTAAAGGTCGATTGAGCATTGAGCATTTGCTAGATTGAGCCTCAGTGATGTGAAACTGATCTGCTTGTTCGTTGAGTTTGGAAACCATGATGCACATTAGGACAATCATGTTTCATGACGTGGTATTATGGATATACCACAAGAATTCAAGAGTGATAAGTACCCTTTTCATAGGCCAAATATTTTAAAAGAGTACGTTATATTTCTTATATGGTATGGATGCGATGATACATACAATACATCATATTAAACCACGGATATTTTCCATGATTATGCAGAACTTAACGACACTGGTACAAATTTATCTCTACAAGGCCGCTTAGCGCCTAGTTAAGCTTGAGGTACCACCTTGCTTTCTAAACTCTGGTCTGGGCTCGATTCTCGTCCGGGGCGAATATTATCCTAACTGAATAAGGCTTCTTTTGGCCTTCATCCCTATCCGCTGTTTTCGTTGCTCTCCTAAGGTACACTCGCGTTGGGTCTTGCGCGATACTTCTTTGCCTTATAGAACCAACTTAACAAATCTGGAAGCTTATGAAGAATATTTTTCGCTCTCATTTCGGGTTGTTCAACTTTTGAAACTCAATATTCAATTCGGCGGCACCATCATGAAAAACAACTTATTATTCCCTTGGCTCGCCCGCATTCGTTTTCCTGTTAGTTTTTGCTTTAAACAACATACTTTTCACTTTTTACTTTCTTATAAAAAGGAGCAGCAGTTTTCTACAACTATCCATTGTAGGTAGAACAAGGAGAGAGAGAGAGAAGCTAGGACCGAATTTGTTTTCCTCCTTTTTCTGACTTTTTTTTTTCTGTTCAACCTCATTTAAGGACTTTTTAAATTAAAAATTTCAAATGTAATATCACACTTATTTATTATTTCCAACTAAATACCTATGACACCTGCACCTCGACGATTTTTCTGTGCGTTTTTCGTTTGCCTTTGATTATGTTTTCTAAATTTTTTCCTTCTAGTTACTTTCACATCCTTCAAAATTCTTACTTCCGTTATTCTTCTTCCTAATGTGTTAAGGATGGGATTTGACATAGGGAACATAATAATTTATTGTACTCTTAGGAGAGATAGACCTATTTCTCTAAACGAAGCGCAAGACGCATACTTGGCATATACATTATACCTGCTTATTAGGTATTAAAACTATAAATCCCTGAAATTGTGGTCTGTTTTTGGTAACTACTCGTGGTACTGAGGGTGTAAAGGGACTTTACAGTCCTTATCCTCAGAAGGATAACAAACAAGCTATAAGATATTCTTTTATCAAGTACTTACCATAGATACGTACATAATAAGATACCTAATAATCATGGTATGGCGGGATCTATGTATATTTTACACTCCTCAGCAGGATTTGGTGTTCTCTTCTAATAAAATTTCTCAAAGCCCTCCAAACCTCTTCCATCTGAAGCTCTAATCCTGCCCCTCTCCTTTCCTCCCCCCCCCTCTCTCTCTCTCTTCCCCTTTCTCTCCCCCCTTACCCCCTAAATCTCTCTCTCTCTCTCTCACTTCTATATTTCATTACGGTTTCGTTCAGGGGATCTTTTTTCTCTCTCTCTCTCTCTCTCTCGTTCTATTTTTCCACCTAAAGTACGATAGATAGTAGCGCGTATTTCTGCTAAGGAAAGGAAAAAACCGGTACCGTGGTTTACAAGGTAAACTTTAATCCGGAGCAAAAGATAAAGGTGCCCCCCCTCCCCCCGCTCTCCCACTCTCACAGCCCCAAGGTGCCTAGTTAATTAATAAACTTTTATTAAACGTAAATATTGACACAAGCGGGTACCTACTCCATAATTAAAATTTTATTCATATTAAAATCCTTTTTTTTTCTCTCTCTTGGTGAAAGAGTTAAAACCGTTTTCTTTTGCCCAATATCTTCTTCCTAACTTGTTAACCATCGTAACCATGATTGTGAGGTTTTAATAAGAAGTTCTCTATTAATATCCTTGCTGCTGCTTGCTGATTTCCTGTACTTTAACTCTTTATATTGACTATACTTCCTTTCTACACGAGTTACTCTTGTCTGTCTCTGTGACTTCGGGCTTTCTTCTCTTTCTCCTTCTTCTCTCTCTCTTTTCTTTCTCACCCTCCCTTTTATCTCTCTTCCTCCCTCGACCTCTTTTTTTCTCTCTCTCTCTCTTCACCTTCTCTATTTCCTTCTCTCACTCCTTGTTCTCTCCTTTCCTTCGGCCTCCTTCCTTCTCTTTCTCTCTCTCTCTCTCTCTCTCTCTGGCTACAAGTTAACACTTGTAACACATGGTGTACTTATGACTTGTAATATTATGTATGTAGGTATAATGTATGGTCATAAATTTTCAACTTTACAATGTGTTTTGTTCACTCGGAAAACCTGCATGGCAAAACATAATAATATTCCAACTTTGTTTCCGAATTTTCAACTTTACAATGTGTTTTGTTCACTCGGAAAACCTGCATGGCAAAACATAATAATATTCCAACTTTGTTTCCGTCTCTCTCTCTCTCCCTCTCCCTTCCTTCCCCTCTCTCTTTCTCTCCCCTTCTCCTTCACTCTTTCACACTTCCTTTGTGCATATCTCTCTCTCTTCTCTCTCTCTCCCTCTCTCTGTCTCTCTCCTCCTTTTTGTTCGCGTTACACATTTTTTCTCTCTCCTTTACTTTAAGGACTGCATATTATACCCACTTACCTATACACTATACTAACTTGTACTGTCACTATAGCACTATACTGTCACTATCTACCTCTTTCTCTCCCCTTCTCCTTCACTCTTTCACACTTCCTTTGTGCATATCTCTCTCTCTTCTCTCTCTCTCCCTCTCTCTGTCTCTCGCCTCCTTTCTGCTCGCGTTAGGTACACAATTTTTCTCTCTCCTTTACTTTAAGGACTGCAAATGATACCCACTTACCTATACACTATATTAACTTACCTATACACTATACTAACTTATACTGTCACTATAGCACTATACTGTCACTATCTACTCAAATACCAACGCGACAAGTTCACAATTTCTACCACATTATTTACCAGTCATACCAATATCACATACCTATACAGGCCATGTATGATTATATTCATACCAATATCACGTACCTACAGGCCATGTATTATGATTATATCGTAGTTACCTACCTACCTACCTATACTTATCTACCCACGTAGTTACCTACCTACCTATACATATCTACCCACGTAGTTACCTACCTATACTTATCTACCCACGTAGTTACCTACCTACCTATACATATCTACCCACGTAGTTACCTACCTACCTATACTTATCTACCCACGTAGTTACCTACCTACCTATACTTATCTACCCACGTAGTTACCTACCTACCTATACTTATCTACCCACGTAGTTACCTACCTACCTATACATAATATATCTACCCACGTAGTTACCTACCTACCTATAGGTACTTATCTACCCACGTAGTTACCTACCTACCTATACTTATCTACCCACGTAGTTACCTACCTACCTACCTATACTTATCTACCCACGTACTTACCTACCTATACTTATCTACCCACGCAGTTACCTACCTACCCTCCTATACTTATCTACCCACGTAGTTACCTACCTACCTACCTATACTTATCTACCCACGTAGTTACCTACCTACCTATACTTATCTACCCACGTAGTTACCTACCTACCTATACTTATCTACCCACGTAGTTACCTACCTATACTTATTTTTAAAACTTCACTTTTTCTCGTTCTGGTACGTACCTATGTAGGTATCTGCTTATTTTTCTAAAAAAACTCTGACAAACAACAAATAAACATCAAAAACCTCCTTCGTCTTATTTTTTTCTTCAAACATGAAAATATGTAACTTTTGAAGAACAAGAATTATCTTGTTTTTCGTTCAGGCTTGAGGCAGTTCTTAATAACTTTCCACTTTGAATCAAGGAGCAGCAATCTTTCAAAAAAATTCCTCTCTCTTCCTTTTTTCTATCTTGTGTTTCGTTCAGGCTTGAGGCAGTTCTTAATAACTTTCCACTTTGAATCAAGGAGCAGCAATCTTTCAAAAAAATCCCTCTCTCTTCCTTTTTTTTTCCACTCTTCAGGAAAAACAAAAAAGATCTACCTACCTACCTAAGAAGGTTTTTCTTTCTCGTATCACTCTTCCCCCTAAAATACTTGAGTCATAATATTTTCCTTGTTGATAAAGACACACATAATACCTACATAGCTTTTTCTTTCTCGTATCACTCTTCCCCCTAAAATACTTGAGTCATAATATTTTCCTTGTTGATAAAGACACACATAATACCTACATAGCTGTTGTATCATATGAAGCTATACTGAGGTACGTAAAATTGATAGGACTTACATATTTCCGCTCGATTGCTGATAAAATGTGGCAAACCATTCCCTTTATGCTTTTCCTATCAACATCAACCTTGACACAACGCTATGATGCAATGGCCAAATGCTCAAATCAAAGGGGGGGGGAGAATTCCTTGTCTCGGCTGGGATTTGAACCCATGCCCTCACGCTTATGAAGTGAACACCTTCCCACAAGGTATAGTGTATAGCTATCACTTTATACACAGAAATCAAAAGTGATAGGTTATACCTACGTATAGTATATGTTTGTATAAACATTAGAACACATAACACAGAGGTTATATATATACAGGGGGGGGAATTCCTTGTCTCGGCTGGGATTTGAACCCATGCCCTCACGCTTATGAAGTGAACACCTTCCCACAAGGTATAGTGTATACCTATCACTTTATACACAGAAATCATAAGTGATAGGTTATACCTACGTATGTTTGTATAAACATTAGAACACATAACACAGAGGTTTATATCTACCAGTAATCCAATACGAAACACAGGATTAAAGCCAGGATTCCACGGAACGTCACAATACTTCCAGGAAATCTCGGAATATTTCCAGGAATTGTAACAAGTGGAACTAAGCAACCAAGTCCGTAAAAACCGAAGTTTTTCTCATTACTTTATTGTGGGGTAAGAATTAGGGATCTATATAGATATTTACATAGGACGTGAAAGTGTATTGATGATGGCAGAAAGCATCATGTTCAATTATTGGAAGTGCTTTTCCAGGATAATGTAAACCCTCTTCCACCACTCTATATATCCATATCCACTACCTTCATATCCACTGGAGAAACATCTTTCTCAATTGATCTTGCCAGGTTAAAGTCCTCTTGATTCAGGGTTTACCTTTTTTCTCTTTATTAGGGATCCATGCTTCCCAGGGTAATAGCTGAAACATTACTTGGGTATCTGGGTTAAGGTGCAGAAGTTTTATTCTAGAAAAAATCACAGCAGTTAGTATGTACCTATATTAGGTAGGTACTGGGATATCTTACACTGAAACATCTCAAAGAAGATATCTAAGTGCAGACTGCAGAATCTAGACATGGTTAAAGGTTTGTGAAATGCCATGGGAAGGTGATACTGATGAAATACTTGATCAAAGAAAATGCATATCAAAGCCAAATGAATAGAAAGCTATGGAGCTACATATATATTGAACTTGTTCCTAGCTTACCTAGTAGTAGAAGTGAGTGGACACCTAGGTAGCAACAAGGTTCTGAAGAGAATATTAGGAAGCGAAGAACTAAACCGAGACGAAGCAGAAATATAGAAGAAATATGAAAATAATAAAAATACTTGCATGAAAGTAATTGAAAATGAAATAAGAAAGATAAAAGAAAGAGAAGAGCCATTGATACATTTTGTTTTCAAGATTGTTGCACAGCCACAGTCTATTACCATTAGGTCTTTTGTTTGATATACGATAAAATGTGTTAGTACGACCGGTTGTTTCCTACATACAATCAAGCGTATCCCCATATTATGTCGTTCTGGTAACAGTATGCTCACTCCCATTTATTCACCGTGTGTTGAACTGTGACTGGAGGATTGGAGGTCTGAACGGATAATGTGACGTAGGTAGTACAAGATCCTGTGAACTCCCCATAGGTTAAACTTTCCTGAGGAAGCAAAGAAGCAAAAAATGCGGGGGAAAGAAAAGCTGAGGAAATAAAATAACAAAAGCAACAACCAAGGAGAGAGAAGAGAGAAAGTATTTTGT
>NW_007381222.1:14203-15244 GCF_000475195.1 Diaphorina citri | reverse complement strand
TAAGAGGTTTGACAGAGGGAACTGTAACTGCTATGGTCTTATCGTCCCGAAATCGAAGAGAGAAGGAAGACAGGAAAATCCGTCCCGGGCGGGAATCGAACCCGCGGCCTAGCGCTTACAAGGCAGACGCACTACCAACTAAGCTAACTAGGCTGGCTGATCCCTTCTTTGGTTTGCTAGTTGGCCCTATTTCCAATGGAAATATTGTTGACATTGGAAAAGTTAAAAAGTCAGTCTCGAAAATTTGCACGTCTATGTAGTTCCACTACAACGATGATCTTCGCAAAAAAGAACACAGGTAGATATTACTTAGCTGCTAAATGATAATTATTTAATGGTATTACGTGTGTTTATTTTATCTTGGTCTGTGGTTTTCAGTTCACTATGCGAGATGAGATGAGTTCTTTATCCGATGTGAAAGGATATAGGGTGTGGGTGTTAGAGTAGAATAAAATTCTGATATAGAATAGAATATACTCTGTTTATTCTGCTCGAATAGGGCTAAGAAGTCCCTTAGCTCTTTGTAAACTAAACAGGGAATAAACTCGTAGGTTAAGGTGTTAGGTGTAATTCATATTCATAAAGTCTTCAAACAACTATGATCGTTGTTGGTATTGGGATGGGTGCTGCGAGCTTTTCCTGGCCTTACTGAGGCAAAGAAATAGTAAAGGTTGAGTGCGAAGGGCATCCACTCGCAAAATTTGTAGCCAAAACCAAATGTCAGCCCAAAGCAATCACCCTAGTTATAGATAGGGCTGATTGGAAGGGTGACAAAAGATGCTGACCCCGTCTGTGCACGGAAAAAGGCGAAGAAAGAAGAACACTGAGGCATGAAGTGTAAATCCTCCCGTCACTAGGGACTTAGACGGTGACGTTAGACCCCTATTTTATGGGTCACCCTGTATACAATTCTTCTTAGAGTTTGGTAACAAGTTCATTCATGTAGAAATTGTGTGAGCAGTTGAGCACTTTTTTTTTTTTTTTTTTTTTTTTTTTTTTTCACAAACCCAAAAAAAATAACTCGGAAACACTCCCGGGGGG
>NW_007381222.1:7294-13516 GCF_000475195.1 Diaphorina citri | reverse complement strand
GGCGGTGAAACACTCATCTTAAAAAAAAAAAAAAAAAAAAAAAATCTACAAGCTTACTAGACCTTAGCTGAAGTTGGCCAGCAGGTTAAGTTCAATTTCAATCACTTTAATTTAGAGTACCTTGGAGTTAGGTACCTTAAAGGTACCCTTTTGGTGATACACAGATACCTTACCAACCTAACTATCCATATGGGTAAATTTAAACTTCAATCATGAAATGGATGACAGATATATTGGTATCTACAAAACTACATACATATTATTACAAATAAGTATCGTCTTTACCCGCTGTTACTTCATTTTAGGTGAATTCCCTTTATGGATGAGCTATTATTATCCCTGTACATTCTACACTACTCTACAGTACACTCAAGTGATAAACATTCAGGACTTAACTCTACTTTTAGGGACTAACTAGTTTTAGACAAACGCCCCTACAAAAAGGCTGTTTGCCCCTACTTAGCCTCAGAGGGGGCTTTTTGTGCACGAACACTAAAAATTCGGAGCAGTCTGCATTTCTATTCCTTTACTTTGACAGCCTTTTTTTGGATGTTTTTAAAATAATTCGAAACGAAGGTTTCGTTCTGTCATCCTATCCCATCCAAAAGGGAAAGTCCTACCGTGAGTTTTCAGACTTTTTAGCTAATTCATGACCTTTCAACAGGTACCAAAAATGTAGGTAGGTAGATATCAGCTGAAAGTTCATGTTGTCTTCGAGATCCTTATTATCCACTGTACATTCTACACTACTCTACAGTACACTCAAGTGATAAACATTCAGGACTTAACTCTACTTTTAGGGACTAACTAATTTTAGACAAACGCCCCTACAAAAAGGCTGTTTGCCCCTACTTATAGCCTCAGAGTCGGAGCAGTCTGCATTTCTATTCCTTTACTTTGACAGCCTTTTTTGGATGTTTTTAAAATAATTCGAAAC
Source organism: Diaphorina citri (assembly GCF_000475195.1). Lineage (NCBI taxonomy): Eukaryota > Metazoa > Arthropoda > Insecta > Hemiptera > Psyllidae > Diaphorina > Diaphorina citri. The sequence continues at coordinate 12,579 of NW_007381222.1, read as the reverse complement.
GATGGTTTCGTTCTATCATCCTATCCCATCCAAAAGGGAAAGTCCTACTGTGAGTTTTCAGACTTTTTAGCTGATTCATGAGCTTTCAACAGGTACCAAAAATGTAGGTAGGTAGATATTATCAGCTGAAAGTTCATGTTGTCTTCAAGATCCCTTCTTTGGTTTGCTAGTTGGCCCTATTTCCAATGGAAATATTGTTGACATTGGAAAAGTTAAAAAGTCAGTCTCGAAAATTTGCACGTCTATATAGTTCCACTACAACGATGATCTTCGCAAAAAAGAACACAGGTAGATATTACTTAGCTGCTAAATGATAGGTAATTATTTAATGGTATTACGTGTGTTTATTTTATCTTGGTCTGTGGTTTTCAGTTCACTATGCGAGATGAGATGAGTTCTTTATCCGATGTGAGAGGATATAGGGTGTGGGTGTTAGAGTAGAATAAAATTCTGATATAGAATAAAATATACTCTGTTTATTCTGCTCGAATAGGGCTAAGAAGTCCCTTAGCTCTTTGTAAACTAAACAGGGAATATACTCGTAGGTTAAGGTGTTAGGTGTAATTATTGTTAAAACTTGAAATGGTGCTGATCTGCTGATTCCTAAAACCCAAAAGCTGCCCTTGCGGCGCGGCGCGAACGACCCACTTTGAAACTGGCATTAAAAGCGTCTCTAAAGGAGCAAAAAGCAGCACTTGCACCACACGAACACTTGTCTTTAATTACGTTCAATAGAACAAGACTTTAGAGCCACCGCTAGACCACCAACCTCAGAGATTGGAGATGGCTTGAAGCCACAGCCATAACGATTGGAGACCGAACTATGCCACTGTCTGCGTTCAGTCAGAACGGTTCCAGCAAAAATCAGTAGAGCTTCAAAAAAGTAACGATTGGAGACCGAACTATGCCACTGTCTGCGTTCAGTCAGAACGGTTCCAGCAAAAATCAGTAGAGCTTCAAAAAAGAAAAAAAACTCCTCAGAAGTAGGTAAACGATATGGAGAAATTTCCGAGTCTTTAACAATATCTTGATGATGATGATGAATTATTATGGTAGTCGGATTGTTATACTAGGATCGTTTGTAGGTGGAGGACTGCGGGCTCAAATCCTTGAATTCCTTGGAATTTAGAGGAGGTGTTCTGAGGACGTGTGGGAAAACTGTCACATCCACCATTAACTCCTCATTTTCATATTTCGTATAACTTCTCCGTAAGTCCATACAAACATCTATCCCTACATAAATATGTGCCTAGAAAATGACCGGGGGTACTTGAAGTGTTTTCTTCGACCACTGTTGGAGAACTGTTGTGGACTCTGTGGATTTAACAGAAGCATCTTTCCAAATTTTCCGGCCAAGACCTATTACTCATTCTCATGCAAAGTTATTTATTTTACTGACATCCAATCACCTTCATCATGGTTATTGCTTTTTGGATGAGGATATCCCCTAATTATTTCCCTAGTAGGATCTAGTTTATTTTGTACTAAATCCACACCTTTTTTTGTACCCAATACATAAGACCTTGTTTAGACTGCGGGAGTAAAGGAACTTTTCAGTCTCATTCTGGCAGTATGAATAAGGTCTATTCTATTCTATTCTATTCTATTCTAGTTTAGACTCCGGCCCTGGTTACATATATCGAGCCCTACTGATGTGCTATCATAACGGTCATCCGAGTTGCAGTCTAGCGTGGTAAGCTGGAACATAACACACCACTGTGCTATGCTCAATAGTTTTCTTATAAAGTCTGTTAATTCTAATATGCTCAATATTATTTTCAGTAGTTTCATAAAGTCTGTTAATTCTAATATGCTTATGACCTTCTTAATACGAGGCCATCAAAGTCCAGATTAATCTCAAAGGCATTAAGAGTTTACCACAAAGAGTGTCAAAATTTTATTAAGGAGCGAGGTAGCGCTCCGCCCCGCCAAGTCAAGAAAGTTTGACAGCGCTACTAGAAATATCATGTCAAAGATACACTTCTTCGATAACAGTGTAAGATGGAACACCCTGGTCCACACAGTATCCGAAGGTGTCTCTAATAAATAGACACATCTCTATTATTTTGACGGACTCCCACGTTCCTGCTCAAAGAACCCAAACATTCTAAATGAACCAACAGTCCATAATGTCCTTATAACCTGATCATCATAACAAAGGTGCGGTTCTTAGCGCATCCCAGGTCTAATTTCTGGTCTCCTGAATCTTCTGGGCATCTTGGTGTGCCGCCAGCGATTTGAAAGATGACCCACCGACACCGCCTTCAACTTGGTAGGTCCTGGGAGCGGTGACCAAAGTGGGTGCTGTCCAGTGCCCAGATTAGGGGCGCTCGAAGACTGATACCCAATTTCGGAACGTAATCTTTACAGACCTTGAGGAAATAGGTACATAGGAGGAAATACATATACAGGTACAAGTAATTGACAGCTAATTGGACATCATTAAGCAGAAAATAACTATCCATAGGGGACATTGCCTTATGGATAGTGTCCCAATAGGGCAGAGGTTCAATACGTTTTGGACAAAGAAAACTCGCTAGCGCTAGATGTTAGAAATGCGAGTCATAGGTGATATGTACATATAGGTGATACAACTTATTATGATTGTTGATTTTCCTTTTTACTTTCCTTACTTATCCTATAGAGGTACAAGTAATTGACAGGTAATTGGACATCATTAAGCAGAAAATAACTATCCATAGGGGACATTGCCTTATGGATAGTGTCCCAATAGGGCAGAGGTTCAATACGTTTTGGACAAAGAAAACTCGCTAGCGCTAGATGTTAGAAATGCGAGTCATAGGTGATATGTACATATAGGTGATACAACTTATTATGATTGTTGATTTTCCTTTTTACTTTCCTTACTTATCCTATAGGAAGGAGAGTAATGTAGTCGGGTAAATTTTTAGCTATTTATATCTTATCCTATTGACATGCCTAATCCTAGATATCTGGAGATTCCAGAACTGTTTGACGACCACTCTCTACCAGTGTTACTTGAGGTCTTCTGATTTGTGTGAGTTCTTCGGAAGATCCTGTGAGATCTTTCCTTGATGGGGTTTCCATGTCGCGCCTTCATCTTGGCCTGCTGAGGACCAAATTCATTAATCTCCTTCACTTGGTAATCCTTTCCAGTACAGGGTCCAACATAGAGTGACTTCCGTGGTCCAGGTAGGATAGCATAGAATATACCTTGTTTATCCTGCCCGAATAGGACTAAAAAGTCCCTTTACCCCAGCAGTCTAAACGAGGTCTCATTTATTTTATGCGTTTAATAACATCTTTTTCTTTTTTTATCCGGTTGTACAGGCCGTGAAGGTCCAAAATTGGCCTGCTGAGGACCAAATTCATTAATCTCCTTCACTTGGTAATCCTTTCCAGTACAGGGTCCAACATAGAGTGACTTCCGTGGTCCGGTCCAGGTAGGATAGAATAGAATATACCTTGTTTATCCTGCTCGAATGAGACTAAAAAGTCCCTTTACCCCAGCAGTCTAAACGAGGTCTCGTTTATTTTATGGGTTTAATAACATAGTACCTACGTATAACAAAAGTTTAAAACAGTAGACCTTGCTTAATGGGTAGCGCTACGGTTCGTAAGTTCCAAGGTATGGGTTCAAATCCCTAAGGCCAGAAACTCACTATAAGGTAGACCTGATAAGGGGACCCTTCAGTAACGTATGGTTGCCAAATTTAAATGTGGTAGGCCACTCAAGAAGCAAAAGCTATGGATCTCCCTCAGGAAAGGGGCTCTGTACCTTTTCTGAAAATTAGTGGAGATGTCCATTTCACCATATTGCAAGAATTGCAAATAATTAAATGAATGAGGGTAGGTAATTAGCGATTACTGTTCGGATTCTTATTTTGATTAGTTATTTACATATCTGTTTGTTCTGTTTTTTGTGAATAAAAATATCATTTTCCGTACATACTCGTATTCAATCATTCACAGTCACCTAAATATTCAATTAATACAATTTGGACAAAACATAACGGTACTCTCTTGGGCAGAGATTATAACTTGAAACATGAAATTTCACCAAAAACAAAAACCCAGTTTACTTCCATAGCTATTACGGCCAGTCCCACACACGGATTTGTTATTTTAAGCCACGTTATAAGCGTATGGGATCTTAAAACAATAGCTCTCAATACCATAAGCTATTTAAGTTTAGAAAATGATAGTCGTATGTAAATATTGTAAACACGGACTAAATCTGTGAGTAGGATTTCATCTATTGTTTGAATTATTTTTATCTTCTGAGTAATGCGACTTGGAGTGGATTTACTGTGGAACTTTTTTGGGACGGCTTCAAATCCTCGTGGGAGAAATATCTAGTAGAATTCTTAGACGAAATTTAAATAATATCTACAAAAGTAGGTACAATCTACCTGGTAGATAATACATAGTAGAAATCCCAGTTCTTTAAAATAAATAGATTATCAATATTACTAGTATGTAGCTAGGTGGCTGTATAGTTGGTTACCTTTTGTAAAGGTACATCTACATTATAGTCAATCGATCTACTTTGGACTCTATGACTATGAATTCACCTAGTTCAGTCCGAACCCGAACTTTCACAAGAAGGTGCTGGTATCAAACCTCAATTCGGGGCGAACAATGTTTGGATTGTTTGGTATCCTTTGGTATCAAATACCTACATACGATATTGGAGCCATTCATGTTTGGTATCCTTTGGTGTCAAATCCTCCCTTTGCCCTAATCAGCCCACCCTAGGGCTGATTGAGGACTGACGAAGAACGCCGTCTAAACACGGGAAAAGGCGAAAGAAAAGAAGAAGACCCTTTAGTGTCAAATATTTCGGTAAAAGGATTTCTTCAACCCTGTAGCACAGAGCTCATAAATAGCTAGCTAGATCTATTTGTCAAAATCAGAACTAATAGATAACAAAACCATCGGATATTTATATTACCTATTTAATTGAGATATATTAGGACAGTGCTGTGGGTTCAAATAAGAGGTCCAGTTCCAAAAATGGACATCTTTTTCAGGACTTTTTAGGGAAAACACGCATATCTTTTGAAATAAACAGTCGATTTTAATGGTTTTGGTCTTGAAAAAAAAAACTAAAATCTAAGGGAATCCGTTGGTAAATATGGTATTTCTGGCAAAGTTGACGTTAATTAGTTAGAGAGGAACAATCAATAATTTATTGATGAGCTGCCCAGCGTCTGGGTTGCCATATGACACAGCATACTACTCAAACAGACATGTAACATTAAAATTAAATTGAAAAGATTAAAATTAAAAAAAAAAAAAAA
>NW_007381222.1:0-3968 GCF_000475195.1 Diaphorina citri | reverse complement strand
AATAAAATGAACAATTGAACAAATATAAATCTGTTGTAGACCTAATGTTGTATAGGTTAGTAAACCAACTTGAGTAGATACGTGAGATACGTCAAATGAGTGCCAACAACCTTTAATGGGGAGAAAGAAATACCGCCCTCTTAGCAGAGAAGACGATGAATTGCACAATCCAAATGCCTTCTAGGAACAGATCAATGAAATCGTGACGATCAGAACAATGACAACCATGAAAGAACCAAAAGGATCAGCTAGAAGTGGTACCCGAAAACAAAAGCAACAACAATGACCAAAAAAAAACAAAGGGACCCGAACTCAAAGACCAAGGCGGAGTATATCACAACATGAAAATAATGAAATGGCCATTAGTAAAAATCATCGTAATCATAACAATTGGGGACTGTTTGGTCCCTGTGTCCAGATACCTAACGTAGTAGAGAAAGAGTTATTGTAGATGGCGAACTTTGGACCCCACCCTACTACAGTATTCAAGAATGGAGAATACCTTAAACTTGAAATGCTGAAAACTTAAATACCTCAGTCATAGAAAATACGGCTTTCTCCAGCAAATCCTGCAAGGCAAGATCAACAGCAAGAGAGGTACATATCAGCAGATGAACGATATAAGAATAGAGAATAGCCTAGAATGCTTAGATGATCGCGAACATTTGAAACTGACAGGCCCTCAAAGAAGAAGAAGAAGACTCTTTCTTCTTCTCCCTGCCACTCACGCTCAGACTGACAGACCTATGTAGGTCCACCACACACGTTACGACTGTCTGACGGACATACATACATATGTGACGGACATACATACATATGTATCCGATAGTTGGAGCGTAAGTGATCGGCCTTATCATTATGGAATTGAAGAGGTCCTCCTAGACTCCGAAGGCTCGGATCGGTACTTCACACAAAGTCTAAACTATGAGAGACACTGGAGGGCAATTTTGAGAAGAAGGTGACAAGTCAATTTTCAACCCAACTTGTCCAAACTTTCCGTGAGGGGTGCTCCCTCGGAAAATAATTGGGAAAGTCAGAGGGGAGTCGTGAGGCATAGCACAATGCTTGGGGTATTGCACAATAAGCAATCTGCCCTCTCGAAAGTCCTTGGATGAGGCAATCTACAAAATTTACACTCAATTATCTATCTAAGCCATATTTTGATGGGTATTTCTCGAAATTTGTCGGCATACTCCTTTGTACAAATTCAAAAGAAAATTCCACCCGGATACCTGATTTTGACCGAGGAAAAATACTTCACTAGATAAATGAAATGTTAAAATAAATATTTTTCAAATAGATCCAGCAACACAATTCGAATTTTTTCCCAATCCTATTCTTGTCCGAATATTAGATACAAAATAAAGACACGACCCGATTGGGGACATATTTTTTTCCTTCGGGGACAAGTGGCTTCCTGGTTTTAGAAAATCAAAATAAAGGAAAGACCTATACCCGGGAGATTTTGTGTCTTTTCAATTCTGTCTTGAAAGGAACAATATTTACTTTAAGTGGGTCGAAAATTTCCACATATTGTCAAAATTTTGAATAAAATGCCTACCTGCCTACTTACTTACACATTTGGTTCATGAAATTTTCGGAGAGAGATAACTTAAGTAGCCACAAAAACATTGGCTGATTTTTTACTTTTTATCCGTGCAAAAATTGAGAAGATAATGCAACAAAATAAATACGTAATAAGAGCCTATGTAGCATTAAATCACCTTGAAAAACACAACGCTGTGGTTTGTAAGTGTGGTTGTGTGGTTTTACAATCAAGAGGCTGACAGTTCAAGCCCATCGAGGAAAGAGAAAAAAGAGATGTTAAACTGCTTGGCAAGTATAGGTACTTGAAAACTCCTTTCTTTGCAGCAAAAAGCAAATCGGGTACTTGTGCAGAAGTCACGTCCGTGTCCGTGGAATATTGCTACCAAAGGAACTGGCACAAACGAGCAGTGACCAGTGTTATTTTAGGGTTAGGTTAAACGCAAGAAAGAGTTTTCACAATTATTAGAGCAGTGATTAGTGTTATTATAGGGTTAGGTTAAATACAAAAAGGAGCTTTTCTTTTCCACGGACGTGACTTCTGCATAATTACCCATTGAGGAAAGAGAAAAAAGAGATGTTAAACTGCTTGGCAAGTATAGGTACTTGAAAACTCCTTTCTTTGCAGCAAAAAGCAAATCGTATCAAATAAAGAGATTAAGGATCTCTGGCTCTAGCCCACCATAATTATGAACAAAAGACCAAAAACGTCTCAAACCTTTGACTTAAACTGTGTTGACGTAATAGAGTTACGGATTTCATAGTTGACTACACAAAACACAGTAAATCAAAATGGTCTTTTGAAGAAAGGAAAAAAGGATAATAATTTATCTATTGAATGTACCTTGAGACATTTGCTTTCTCTTTCAAAAGGTGAGTAAAATAGTAAATGTCTCTTTGTTCGATTTTCCCCGGACGGGACGGGGGAAAACGGCAAAATTTTAGCCCTGACGGGCAGCTTATCCCCATGGTCCTCAAGATAAGAAGATATTTTTCTTATATTGTACGTCAAGGATTAGTGATGGAGTTTGTACCAGGAGCGTGGATTGGAATCCTCAGAGGTATAAGTATTTTTATGTTTATCAGATGAGGTTTAGATTATAGTCATATGAGGGTATTAGTGTCCATCTGGGTGTTATCGCGTGATGGTTTTTCCCGGCCTCACATCGGCTGGGTGAGGTTAATGTGAGGACACGGACCGAGATGGACAACTTGTCGCCAAATGGAGGATAAAAGCTCCGTTACTGAAGACCTAATCAGTTATACAGTGACGTCAAACTTCTCTCAATTTGTTGTCTAACAAAAATACAATCAGCAAAGAGCAACAAGTAGGGAGCATCAGCATCAACCAGGGAACAAGACCTGCTGCTAGCAAATGATGCGGCGATCCAAGTTGCAGGGTATTGGAAGAGCAGTATCTGACTTGGTTATTTGTCAAAGCGGATGGTTTTTCCCGGCCTCACATCGGCTGGGTGAGGTTAATGTGAGGACACGGACCGAGATGGACAACTTGTCGCCAAATGGAGGATAAAGACCTAATCAGTTATACAGTGACGTCAAACTTCTCTCAATTTGTTGTCAAGCAGTTAATTCAGTGGCACCTAAAGTAAAAACCTTAGCAGTTAATTCAGTGGCACCTAAAGTAAAAACCTTAGCAGTTAATTCAGTGACACCTAAAGTAAAAACCTTAGCAGTTAATTCAGTGGCACCTAAAGTAAAAACCTTAGCAGTTAATTCAGTGGCACCTAAAGTAAAAACCTTAGCAGTTAATTCAGTGGCACCTAAAGTAAAAACCTTAGCAGTTAATTCAGTGGCACCTAAGAAAAAAAAAAAAATCCACGAATTAGTTCTACATAGGACATAAGTCAAGTAAGTCAAGCTAGCTACCAAGTCGTCACTTTTAATTTCTTCAATTACCTTCCTGGATCTAAATGAGAAGGAAATGGCTAAGTTCAATGACAAGAGAACAACAGAAACTACACCTCAAACCTTAATGATAAATGAGCGAAACACAGAAATCACCGAAGGAAGATAATGAAGAAAAATAACGACAAAAAATTACGCTTGAGGCATAAAAAAACCCTGAGAAAAATAAACTGAAATAAACATAATTGAATAGCATGAAGTGAAGAAAAAAATCTAATTAAACCAACGATTTTATATGGAAAAAGAATAAAAATAGATTCAGAAATAATTACAAATTTACAATGACTGTTACAATGCACTGATTGCACTGGGGTATCACGGATAATCCATAACAAACCGATGAACCTATTTTAGTCTAGTCATTTTAGCAAAAAAGAGGATTTAAAAAAAAAAAAAGTTGGACGAATTTGTGAGTATTCAATTTTACTTATTTGTGAAATTTTACTGATATTTTATTACAGTGGATGTGGCTCCTAGTTTCTTTTTAGCTTAATTCC
>NW_007381221.1:19420-20643 GCF_000475195.1 Diaphorina citri | reverse complement strand
TTTTACGATCGCTTCTACAATGATAAATTGGTAATTAATTAATTAATGCCCTTTGTCCTATAGAAAAAGTTCATCAAAATTTACAGGCGCTAAAAACACCGAATAATCACCCTAAAAATGTATCACAGAAGTGAAAAGAGAATAAAATTTCATAAAACACATTGTGCTCCACTAAAGTTAAGCAACATTGAGCATGACGGATATCTGGATGAATGTCTACACGGGAGGCCATGACGCGGTCACTTCATTGTGAGCTGATTCTGGTAACCACTGGAGGTATTCACTGCGCAGATCTGAAATGAGACAATAATAACGCGTTAGATGGTGGCCTTGTAAGCGCTAGCTCGCAGGTTCGATTCCCGCCCGGGACGGATTTTATCCTAAACAGATAAGGTTCATTCTCGGAAGGGCTGAATTTGTCCTATCCTGTCTTTCTTCGCTTTCGTCCCGAAATAAAAGAGAGGAGGATAGGGGAATGTCAGCCGTTCCGGGAACGAACCTTCTGTTTAGGATAAAAATTATTTGTCAAAAAAAAACTGTCAGTTCTCACGCAAAAGCTCCCTATCTTTCTATTTTCCTTATCACAATAGATCAGTTGCGCTTACTTGGGTGATGTTTCAAAGCCATAGAGCAGGAAAAATGAGGACCAACGGAATTTTTCTTTTTCTTCTACGACTTCTAGATCCCGAGATAAATCGATTTAAAAAATACCGGTAAATCGTGAACTTTGACGTCACGGCATACGCTCCCGTAGGCGATGACGTCACATCAAATGTCCCGAGCAAAAGCTCCCTAGCAAGCAACACATTAATGTGTTTGTGCGCATACGTTTCTGCGCAGTTCTTTCTGCTCCGCCGCTAGCGTGCTTGCATAGTGGCGCTACCTAGCGGACAAAAATAGCAACTGCGTTAAGTCTGACGTCACAAATCTTTAAACTTTTTCATTATAAAAATTGAATTTTCGACCTTTTACAGTTATTTTTTCGGAGTTTTGACCTCAGATTCGGATTTTTCCCAACTTTTTACAGAGGAATCGACCATTTATTTATAATTTTTATCCATTTGCAACTCCTCCATTCCCCTCCCAGGCCCAGGGCGAACTTTATCCTAAACAGATAAAGTTCGTTCTCGGAACGGCTCACTCTCCTGTCCTGTCCCCTCTTCGATTTCGGGACGATACGACCTTCGCAGTTACAATTCCCTAGATCGGAAGAGCGTCGTGTA
>NW_007381221.1:0-17045 GCF_000475195.1 Diaphorina citri | reverse complement strand
TGTTTTTTAATGAATTAACTTCATTTATTTTAATGTTTACCCCTGCTCCATTCGGAAATTCCCTCTCTGATACCCTAAAGGGTTTTCTTGGCACAGTATTATCATCTTTTTTAAAGACGGGTCTAAAATCTCATTTTGAATTGTTTAAAATAATCTCGGAGAATGCTCGGGTATCATCTTCGAGAATTCTTAGAGGGTAAAAAACTCTTTAAACCGAGGTTGTAGACCCTGCTTTTATTTCTAACGTCAAAATTGTAGTCACTCTCCAATACCTTGTTTAAATTAGGATGCATTTAAACGTTTCATTTTTAGCTGTTAAAATAAAATACTGAATTTTATACACGAAATAAATAAGTGCTTTATCTTCATTTAACTAAATGAGCTCAACTTTTATTGCATGATTAAAATTTAAAATTTAACATAACAATATTGTAGTCTCGAAAATTACCGCTTTCGAAATGCAAAAAATGGTAAATTCTTCGGTATTTCTTTACTCCTGCAAATTTTCATGAACAAAAAGGGTTTTACTGAGTTTTTTTTACGATCGCTTCTACAATGATAAATTGATAATTAATTAATGCCCTTTGTCCTATAGAAAAAGTTCATCAAAATTTACAGGCGCTAAAAATACCGAATAATCACCCTAAAAATGTATCACAGAAGTGAAAAGAGAATAAAATTTCATAAAACACATTTTGCTCCACTAAAGTTAAGCAACATTGAGCTTGACGGATATCTGGATGAGTGTCTACACGGGAGGCCATAACGCGGTCACTTCATTGTGAGCTGACTCTGGTAACCACTGGAGGTATTCACTGCGCAGATCTGAAATGAAAATAATAACGCGTAAGATGGTGGCCTTGTAAGCGCTAGGTCGCGGGTTCGATTCCCGCCCGGGACGGATTTTATCCTAAATAAATAAGGTTCGTTCCCGGAACGGCTGACTTTCTCCTATCCTGTCCTTCTTCGGTTTCGTCCCGAAATAAAAGAGAGGAGGATAAGGATAGGAGAATGTCAGCCGTTCCGGGAACGAACCTTCTGTTTAGGATAAAAATCGTCCTTCGTCCCTATCATTTTTGTCAAAAAAAAAAAATAATAATAATAAAAAAACTGTCAGTTCTCACGCAAAAGCTATCTATCTTTTAATGCCTCCCAATCTACAACGAGTTGTTATACTTACATGCAGGTTCAGACTTCCATATGTCCATCAATATATCTACACTGTCAGTATTCTTCTGTACAAGTGCTTGGAGCAAAATCTCCGTCCTCCTTTGTAAACTGAAATGCGACAAGAGAACAGGGATGAAAATATTAAAAAGAGGTTTTATAGAGGGAGCTGTAACTGCTAAGGTTTTATCGTCTCGAAATCGAAGAGAGAAGGAAGACAGGATAGAAAGCCAGCCGTTCCGAGAACAAACCTTATCTGTTTCGGGTAAAATCCGTCCCGGCCGGGAATCGAACCCGCGACCTAGCGCTTACAATACAAACGTGCTACCATCCAATCTAACAGAGGCTGGGGATAAATAACCTATTCTGGCTTACCTAGCCCAAGATTTGACCATGGTGGTAGGCGTGGACAGTAGTGACGTCACATATTTGCTGAGTTTGGGACAAATGGATCCGTCCAATAGGAACACAGCAAACCATTTGAACCGATCCAGACCTTTGGGCATTTCTATTTCCACCACCGGCAGAGGCCATCCACTTTTACCTGAAGGACAGAAAGGGTTAATGGTCAAATCAAACCAACCAATCAAATCATGAATATTGTTTGTGGTAAAGCAAAGCCTTTTCACGGGCTTTGCTTTACTTAGGCTTTGCTTTGCACAACTTGTGTGGATATCACAGCATTACTAAGTATGTACGTACTTCCTTTGCAATCAAATTCCATACTTCAATCATGTTTTTACACTGATAATGCCGCCACTGGTCGCTACTCGATTGTTCTCACGAGTCAAAGTGCACGCCGAACTCCAACCACAAGACAGAAAAAAACTTCGACCTCGCCGGAATTCGAACCTGGGACCTCCAGTGTGCAAGACACGCACTCAGTTAAGGAGGTTAATCTAAACACATCATTTCGTTGATTGACCCAGTACTCCCTGGGATTGAACCCACGCCCTCCTGTTTACCAGGCAATCGTCTTAACTACGTACGCCACCAAATAATAGAAATATTATGAACTCACCAAATGTGGCATTTACATGGCACATTAATTTCTTAGTGGTGGGTATATATCTAGGTGTTGGGTATTCCAGAGGTGATGAGAAGGTACATAGGGACGGAGCGTATACAGGTAGCCATTCCGGCTCTATAGCTGTGATACCTGTAAATAAAGAAGAGAGAACTCAATTAGCCCCTGCCAGCATAGTTAGCTTGGTTGCTAGCGCGTCTGCCTTGTAAGTGCTAGGTTACGGGTTCGATTCTCCAAATAATAGAAATATTATGAACTCACCAAATGTGGCATTTACATGGCACATTAGTTTCTTAGTGGTGGGTATATATCTAGGTGTTGGATGTTCTAGAGGTGATGAGAAGGTACATAGGGACGGAGCGTATACAGGTAACCATTCCGGCTCTATAGCTGTGATACCTGCAAATAAAGAAGAGAAAGAACTCAATTAGCCCCTGCCAGCATAGTTAGCTTGGTTGCCCCTGCCGTCTACCTTGTAAGTGCTAGGTTGTGGGATCGATTCCTGCCCGGGGTTTATTTTATCCTGAACAGATAAAATTCTTTCCCGGAACGGCTGGCTTTCTGCTATCCTGTCTTCCTTCTCTCTTCACTCTCGGGACGATGAGACTATAGCAATAACAGCTCCCTCTATCAAACCTTTTTTTTATGCTTCTTCTTCTTCTTCTTCTTCTTCTTCTTCTTCTTCTTCTTCTTCTTCTTCTTCTTCTTCTTCTTCTTCTTTTTTTATGCAAAGTTTTAAAGTTACGTTCAGGAACGCAGCCCTGAATCTATTTGTCTGAATAACTATTAACTATTTGTCTGAATAATTATTAACTATTTGTCTGAATAATTATTAACTATTTGTCTGAATGAAGTTTTACCTCTCATGATCATTTTCTCGTCCGTCTGAAAGATCTCCTCATAGACCACCCACATAATTATTAACTATTTGTCTGAATAATTATTAACTATTTGTCTGAATAATTATTAACTATTTGTCTGAATGAAGTTTTACCTCTCATAATCATTTTGTCATCCGTCTGAAAGATCTCCTCATACACCACCCATTCAGGCATGGTCTTCCTCAGCACAGATCCAGAATGTAGATACACACCCTCCTCCATTTCAGGGATGGAATAGAGCGGTTTCTTCTTGGGGATACCCAGGGCTTTCTTCTCTTCATCAGAGGTGGCACGTGCTACCTGATCCACCATACCGGACAGTGCTATCTGTCTGAGAAGCCGGGCCTGAAATAATGAAAAACAGTTCTTGAGCCATTCTAATAGATCAGTTGCGCTTACTTGGGTGATGTTTCAAAGTCATAGAGCAGGAAAAATGAGGACCAACCGAATTTTTCTTTTTCTTCTACGACTTCTAGATCCCGAGATAAACCGATTTCAAAAATACCGGTAAATCGTAAACTTTGACGTCACGGCATACGCTCCCGTAGGCGATGACGTCACATGAAATGTCCCGAGCAAAGCTCCCTCGCAGTCAACACATTAATCTGTTTGTGCGCATGCATTTCTGCGCAATTCATGTTTGTGCGCATACGTTTCTGCGCATCATCTTAAGTCTGACGTCAGAGTTCAGGACTCTGACGGAAAATAAAAATTGAATTTTCGAACGGATAATGAAATTGAATTTTCGACCTTTTACAGTTATTTTTTTCGGAGTTTTGACCTCAGATCTAGGAGTCTTTGAACAAATATTTACATAGGGATGGTCTCATTTTATGCTCTATAATTCGCCTACGGGAGCGTATGCCGTGACGTCAAACTTCACGATTTACCGGTATTTTTTAAAACGATTTATCTCGGTATCTAGAAGTCGTGGAAGAAAAAGAAAAATTCCGTTGGTCCTCATTTTTCCTGCTCTATGACTTTGAAACATCACCCAAGTAAGCGCAACTGATCTATTTTGAGCTTCCATATAGGTACAGGGTGGCAAGGCAAATCTCTTGAGAAATTCATAAAACTAACCTGAGTATCCGAAGGAGGAGCCATGTCAGGATCTACACACAGTTCCAGATCAGGAATATTCATATTGAGCTCATTGGTCAGTTGTATTCTCAGCTTCCTTGTTTCTACAACAGCTTTCAGTCGCAGTCCATGCTTGATACAGAACTCTTCCATGTTACCAGACACATTGGCTTTCTCCGCTGCTCCTACTGCTCTCAATAGAACCATCAGATCACCTGCAAACCACAAATGAATTCGAAAATAATTAAAAATATTCACGAGCTTTCTCTGAGAATGTTCTCTGAGCAGTATCCGAGAATGTTCTCTGAGCAGTATCCGAGAATGTTCTCTGAGCACTCTCCGAGAATGTTCTCTGAGCACTCTCCGAGAATGTTCTCTGAGCAGTATCCGAGAATGTTCTCCGAGCAGTATCCGAGAATGTTCTCCGAGCAGTATCCGAGAATGTTCTCTGAGCAGTCTCCGAGAATGTTCTTTAGGTGTTCTTCGAGAATCACCTCTGAAAGGGTTGTGTGTAACTTTTTCTTTTGAAACCAAGGGGATCGATCTCAGTACCTACACCTACCTAGTAGCAATGAGTTGTTGACTCCGGCCCACTTGGTTCGTATCTTGGTGACATTACTATCCGGACTGAGTAGTAACTCCTGTACAGACAGAGCAGCTACAATGGCTATGGTGTAGGGGAGAAGGCTGTGCTGGTGTGAGAGACAGAGCATCTTAGCAAACCGGGGTGACACGGGGAACAGGGACATGGCTTCGCCTAGCGGGGTCAACTTGGAACAGTACTCATCTGAAAGAACAACGAATAAATTGTAGATTATTCTATTAAAAGAAGAAGAGATCTTCTCCGCCTTTTACCGTGTTCAGTCAGCTCCCATGGCGTAGTGGTCACTGCGCTCGCCTTGCACGCGGGAGACCCGGGTTCGATTCCCGGCGGGGTCAAGAAATTTGTATCACGCAAATAATTGATTCCGTGACTGGCTGTTGCGGGGCCCACTCAGCCTCGTGAGGAAAATGAGTAGCTATGACATATAAATGCGCATAGCGACCGGTGCCAGCATGGTAGGTAAATATTGGATTTTAGGATTATTGAGATATTGGGAAAATCCTACAATGCTGCAGTGAGCACCAAAGTTGTGACATAATGACAGAAAGAAACTGCATTTACATTTTACCGTGTACAGACGGGGTCGGTGTGTTTCGTCAGCCTTTCAATCAACCCTAGCTAGGGTGATTGCTTGTATTTTGAACTACAAAAATTTTACGAGCGGATGCAGTTCGCACTCAATCTTGGCTATTTCTTTAAAACGAGCCTTATCTGTTTGGAATAAAAGTGATAAAACCCTTCCCGGGCGGGAATCAAACTCGCGACCTATGGCTTTACAATGCAGATGCCTTAAAAGCTAATGCAAGCAGATTGGCTAGTTGAGTTTTAATTTCTTTTTTACTTTCCTTATCCTATAGGAAGGAAAGTAATGTAATCGGGTCAAATTTTCGATGGTCAGATTTTAGTGCCAAAACACGTTTTGAGGTCCCTAGAGCCTAAATCCAAAGTTTCAGCTATTGGTCCGTGTTATAGGTGCTGCTGTTGGCGGTATTTTGACCGCTTTTTGGCGGTTATTGACCTTTTTTGGCGGTTTTCAGCTATACCGACTAAACGGTTAGAGATATTGTAAAAGTTTGGCAATAAGAACAAGAACACCCAAAATAAGCATCATTCAATAGGATGAGGAAAGTCGTGTGATGTTCACACCAGATTTTTTTTCTTCTTCTTCTTCTTCTTCTTCTTCTTCTTCTTTCTTACCCATATGTTTGGTTTTCCCCGTGGTTTTGACCAGCACTGGTTGCAAGGCTCCCAGTAGGGCGAGTCTCCTCTCTCCTGCTCTCAGCTGAATCACATCAGGGGCGGAGGGAAAGGGGAAATTGACCACGCGATGTATACTCATTGCTTTCATCTGTAGAAGGAGATCATCCACTGGTTTGCGCTGGATTTCCGGTACCTGCAAGTCAAATAACCAATGGAAACTAGTTACGGTGTATTTTCAAAAAATCCGCCCCGGGCGGGAATCGAACACGCGGTCTAGCGCTTACGAGGCAGACGCGCTACCAATCAAGCTAACTATACTGGCGGTTTAGATTTAACTATCGGATTTTATCCTAAACAGGTTAGATTCGTTCTTGGAACGGCTGGCTTTCTCCTATTTTGCCTTCCTTCTCTGTTCGCTTTCGGGACGATAAGACCTTAGCAGTTACAGTTCCCTCTGTCAAACTTCTCTGCTGGGGTAAAGGGACTTTTCAGTCCTATTCGGGCAGGATAAACAAGGTATATTCTATTCTATTCTATTCTATCTTTTAATGCCTCCCAATCTACAACGAGTTGTTATACTTACATGCAGGTTCAGACTTCCATATGTCCATCAATGTATCTACACTGTCAGTATTCTTCTGTACAAGTGCTTGGAGCAAAATCTCCGTCCTCCTTTGTAAACTGAAATGCGACAAGAGAACAGGGATGAAAATATTAAAAAGAGGTTTTATAGAGGGAGCTGTAACTGCTAAGGTTTTATCGTCTCGAAATCGAAGAGAGAAGGAAGACAGGATAGAAAGCCAGCCGTTCCGAGAACAAACCTTATCTGTTTCGGGTAAAATCCGTCCCGGCCGGGAATCGAACCCGCGACCTAGCGCTTACAATACGTACTGATTCTGAACAAGGCTTGTTATTTTTGAGGGCTGTGAAGTCATTTTCAAAATGAACATGTTGTGAGATTTCCACACATTTTTCTCTGGCCTTTCTCAGTTCAGTGATTGAGTGACATGAGTAAATCCTATCTGTGGCTTTTTTCCTTGTGTTGTCAATGAATCGATAAATCCATGCGACAACTCTTTCAAGTTTCAATAATGAAGAATATTTTTCAAGTAATTTCCCCAGGTTATTTTGTTGGGGTTGGTTACCTATCAGGACAGCAGGTTCTTTCATTTCAGGTAAGGACTCAGGTAGAGTAATAGGTTGGGTCCATTCTTGTGGGTCCCTATGCAAGAAGGGAGGTCCACAAAACCATAATTCATTATTGAGTAATTCTGATGGCATTTGTCCTCTACTCGCTGGATCTGCACAATTGTCACCAGACGAGACATGTCGCCATTGTGATGGATCGGTGAGTTCTAATATTTTTATCACTCGATTTGCAACAAAAGGTTTTAGACAATGTGGTTGGGTTTTCAACCATGCTAACACAGTCTCACTGTCTGAGAACAAATAGGTGTTGTTTATTTTAATCTTTTTCAGCAGAAATTCTAATGAGTCACAAACCTGAGCAAGAAGAAGAGCTGCACATAACTCAAGTTTTGGTATAGTTAGGACCTTTAAAGGTGCGACTTTTGTTCTAGCGCGCACAAGATGGATTTTTATTTTGTCCTGTTTTACAATTCTCAGGTAAACGACTGCTGCAAATGCCAGACAGGAGGCATCCGCAAACCCTATGATATCTATTGAGTCGTAGTCACCTTCAAGAATAAATCTTGGAATTTTTATTTCCTGGAGAAGGCTTATCTCACTCATAAACTTGTTCCATTTCTTTTGGAGGTCATTAGGAAGAGGGGTATCCCAGCTCACTTCTTTGTGTAGCCAGATTTGTTGCATGAATATTTTCATGAATATTATTACCGGGCTTAAAAACCCATTAACATCATAGATGGATGCAATAATGCTTAATACCTGTCTCTTAGTAGTGGGTGTTTTATGATCAACTGATACAGAGTATCCAAAAGAATCTGTGAGTGGGCACCATTGCAAGCCCAGCACCTTAATTGAGGCTGTGTTATCAGGGCACCATAGTTGAGGATTTTCGCAAACTTCAACTGGCAAATCTTTTAATGCCTCTGGATGGGAAGAAGCCCACTTACGTAAGGTAAATCCTCCCGCCTCCAGGAGTGAGATGAGCTGATTCCTAAGGTCTTTAGCTTCATCTACACTAGCTGCTCCACTCACAATATCATCTACGTAAATTTCCTCTCTTAACGTTTGAGCAGCTTGAGGGTATTTATCCCCCTCATCAGAAGCCAATTGTTGGATGACTCTATTTGCCTGATAAGGGCTGGACGGCAGTCCGAATACAACAGTCTTAATTTCCATCTCCATTGGGTTTTGGGATGGGTCAGGTCTCCATAATATGTGTTGGTACATTCTATCAGCTTTGTCTACTTGTACACACCTAAACATGCTTTTGATATCGCAAGTTAAGGCTACAGGATTGAGCCTAAAACCTACCATGAGATCAGCAATGTCTAATTGCAGTTTGGGACCATAGCTGAGGAATAGAATAGAATATATTAGGAATAGAGAATAAGGAGCGCGGAAGCGCTCCGCCCCGGCAAGTCAAAGTTTGACCGCGCTACTAGAGAGCTAGAGACATTATACGCCACAGAGTAAGTAGCAGTTTTCAGGTAGCAGGTAGTTGTAGAGGGATAAGTTACATTCTGTCTGACTGGGGGACTTTAAACAGAGAGGATAACAGCCTGACATTTCTCTTGCTAAAGAAATAGCAAAGGTCTTGAGTGCGAAGGGCTTCCACTCGTAAAATTTAGTAGGCAAAACCAAATGTCAGTAAAAACAAATCACCCTAGCAAGAGTTGAATGAGAGGCTGAAGAAGAACGCCGACCCTGTCTGAACACGGGAAAAGGCGAAGAAGATATTCTAAATTGTTTATCCTGCTGGAATAGAAGTGAAAAGTCCCTAAAGAATAATTCTGTCGCCTGTAAAACATATGACTCATGAAAGTTCACCAGTAAATTCAACCTAAACTGTGTTTAATCATGTATGAAAATGTACCTACCTACCTATTATTGTCAATGAAATTACAACAACAAAAATTACGTATTATGACTGGAGTATGACCTGAACGGATAGTAGAAATCAGACTTCAAAGTTCCTGTCTTTCACTTACTTGTCTAAATTTATATCCGGTAACGTTATTTCTTTCTTCTTGTTCCTCTTCATTCTATTGATGATTGTCTTCATACTCAAATCATCGTCACTATCATTCCCTTCTTCATTTGCTTCGTTCTCGTCCGTTTTGTTTTCATTCTCATCTTTAGCTTTCTCTGTTGATTTCTTATAGGGAAACGTATGCTTGAGTTTCCTCACTAAGGAACACACTTCTTTTTGACCTGGAAATAAGAACAACGAAGGGTTCAAAATAAATACCGTTCGTAGAAATGGACTTCATATTCCTTGTAGAAATAAAAGTTCTGTTTGGAATAAAACTCGCTTCCACCGGGAATCTGATGGTACACTAAAAAAAAAAAAGCTTTGATAGAGGGAACAGAACTGTAACTGCCAAGGTCTTATGATCCCGAAAGCTAAGAGAGAAGGAAAACGGGATAGGAGAAAGCCAACCGTTCCGAGAACGAACCTTATCTGTTTAGAATAAAATTTGCCCCGAGAGGGAATAGAACCCGCGACCTTCGCTTACAAGGCAGACGCGCTACCCTCCAAGCTAACAAGGATGGCTACTTTGGTTTGAATGTTGACTTACCAGTGACGAATATCAGAATTCCTCCGTCTGGAAGTTTGGCATGAATCTTGCAAGCTTTAATGAACGCTTCCTGCAGATAATCAGTGGGGGTTTTCTTGTTGAAATGAATGGTTACGGGGAACTGTCTTGCGTCCACCTGAAAAGAAAAAAAAAACAATCCCTTTGTGTTATTAAGTCACAATTTTCGGTGCTCACCGCAGCTGCAGCATTGTAGGATTTTCCAAATATCTCAATAATCCAAACACAATGTCATTATTAATGGGCGGAGCATGTGAGAAAAATGAACCTGCCTTCACTTACCTGTATAACAGGGGGCGGAGTCTTGAACAGTCGTGTGTTTTCGGTAAAGTCCGATATTCGCAGTGTAGCGGACACATGATTATTACCTGTATAACGGGGGGCGGAGTCTTGAACAGTCGTGTGTTTTCGGTAAAGTCCGATATTCGCAGTGTAGCGGACACATGATTATTACCTGTATAACAGGGGGCGGAGTCTTGAACAGTCGTGTGTTTTCGGTAAAGTCCGATATTCGCAGTGTAGCGGACACATGATTATTACCTGTATAACGGGGGGCGGGGTCTTGAACAGTCGTGTGTTTTCGGTAAAGTCCGATATTCGCAATGTAGCGGACATGATTATCAGCTTGAGTGGATCCCCCCGCTTCAGACGTAGCGGTACAATACGAGATAGAAGACCTATGAGAATATCTGTGTAGACACTACGCTCGTGAGCCGGGGTCTTGAACAGTCGTGTGTTTTCGGTAAAGTCCGATATTCGCAGTGTAGCGGACACATGATTATTACCTGTATAACACACAATAATAGTAGTAGCTACTGCTGGAGTAAAGGGACTTTTCAGTCCTATGCGAGCAGTATAAATAAGCACTATTATTATTATTACAATGGCTAATAGGTGGTAGGTGCCCTCCTACATTTATAAGTAGGTAGGTACCTACCGATGTTCTTGGGACATTCCTCAATGTCAAGTGGCCAGTAACTACCTAGGTATACTTCTTATAGGTACCTACCTTCCTACCTAACATAGTCAATCACTCAAGTAGGTACCTACAAGGAGACTTGGAGTGTCTGTTTCACTAATGATGACAAATGTATTCAAATGATGTAGGTAGGTAACGGGTCTGTATTAAAAGTAGGTACCTCTGCCTATTGTATTTTATTGGGGTAGGTTTTCAAGTTTACAAAACGTATAGCTATAGGTAGATGTATACCTATAGTTGGGTAGCGTGTACCCTGCCTGCCGTTACCTAAATGACTGACGCTAACCATAACCTAGGCATTCCTCAATCGTGAATTGCTTAGGCAGGAGAACAAAAGTACCTACACGTAAGACGTACGTAAGTGTCGTAAGTAAATACGAAAACAGGAACTTCGTCGCAAAATTCGTCAGGAAAGTCCGTTTTTCCCCAGCGCGATTGTGACCGTGACGAAAATTATTGTAATAGAAAGAAAAAGCAAGAGGGAATTCGACGAAAGTAATAATAAAAAAAAGGGCATTTAGCTCAAATGTTTTTCCAAGCCAAACATCCTGCCGTCTCCGCCGACAAATTGGACACCCAGCTCAGCACCGTCACATGTTCTGAACTCAGACCATTACTACAAGTATGTCAGCCATTTGGTCTTATCCCATTCTCGCTGCAGACCTATCAAAGCTCCCCGCGTCATTATTTGGTGATGGGGATAAAGGTAATACCTATTAATAATATAGTTTTTTTTTAAGAGGTTTGACAGAGGGAACTGTAACTGCTATGGTCTTATCGTCCCAAAATCGAAGAGAGAAGAAAGACAGGATAGGAGAAAGCAGAGGGAACTGTAACTGCTAGTTATCGTCCCGAAATCGAAGAGAGAAGGAAGACAGGATAGGAGAAAGCCTGCCGACAGAGGGAACTGTAACTGCTATGGTCTTATCGTCCCGAAATCGAAGAGAGAAGGAAGACAGGATAGGAAGATGGGAACTGTAACTGCTATGGTCTTATCGTCCCGAAATCGAAGAGAGAAGGAAGACAGGATAGGAGAAAGCCAGCCGTAGGTTTGACAGAGGGAACTGTAACTACTATAGTCTTATCGTCCCGAAATCGAAGAGAGAAGGAAGACAGGATAGGAGAAAGCCAGCCGTTTCGAGAACGAACATTATCCCATCAGGATAAAATCCGTCCCGGGCGGGAATCGAACCCGCGGCCTAGCGCTTACAAGGCAGACGCGCCACCCGAACATTATCCCATCAGGATAAAATCCGCCCCGGGCGGGAATCGAACCCGCGGCCTAGCGCTTACAAGGCAGACGCAGTCGTCCCGAAATCGAAGAGAGAAGGAAGACAGGATAGGAGAAAGCCAGCCGTTCCGAGAACGAACATTATCCCATCAGGATAAAATCCGCCCCGGGCGGGAATCGAACCCGCGGCCTAGCGCTTACAAGGCAGACGCACTACCAACTAAGCTAACTTTTTCTCTAATTTTTTATTTATAATCTGGTTAAAACCCATTGTTATCTAAAAACTCGCTTCGACATAGAAATGGCTGCAACACGTCTAGGCTCCGTCACACCAATCATTCTCTTGGACCTGAAATTGTAATATTAGGTGACAGGAGTCATAGGAGAAAGCCAGCCGTTCCGAGAACGAACCTTATCCCTTCAGGATAAAATCCGCCTCGGGTGGGAATCGAACCCACGACCTAGCGCTTACAAGGCAGACTTACTGCCCTCCAAGCCAACTAGTTTTTATATATTATCTTGACCATAACATGGGCCTTGACAGCCAGACCTTGACTGGATTGACCTGGTCCTGTATTTATTTATTTATTCGAGTTAGGTTAGGTTTTCTTTCTTAAAAGAAAAATTAATAAAACTGATCTTACGTGTATCCTGCCTCATATAGAAACTGAGGTATCTGTGTGGTCTTCCCACTCCCAGTCTCCCCGGCTACAATAATGATATTACTCTCATTAATCGTCTCCATGATAGTTTGCTCCTCGGCTAGAATAGGTAACTTCATGCGAGCTTCTTGAATAGCAGGCTTTCTGTACACTGGAATGAAGACGGCTGGTTTAGAAGGTGTCTTTGGTTTTGTCTCTGGTTCACTTTTAACAGGTTTTGTGTCCATCATTTCTTTCTTCTTCAGTTCCTTTTCAATAATGATATCATCATCATCATTGTCCACTAGTTCTGCAAAGTTCTTGTCTAATTGATCACCGGTTTCGTTTGTTTCTTTTTCTTCTACATCTTCTTGCACTTCTTCTACTTCGGAAGGATTTTCATCTTTCTCGTCTTGGCCTTCCTCCTCCTCCTCCTCTCCTTCTTCTTCACTTTCTGTGGAATCTTCATCTGAAGAGGACTGAAAAAGAAAAAATATATATATATACAATAAGAGTTTGGCCGGTGGAATCTTCATCTGAAGAGGACTGAAAAAGAAAAAATATATATATATACAATAAGAGTTTGGCCGATTTGTTTAGGGAGGACTATCATTAACATCGATAAAAATATGAGAATAAAGGCTTCCTGAAAATGTCTTTGGTGATTCAACAATTGATTAATATTGGGGAATCTCACCCCCAGCATTTTGTTCTTTGAAAAACCTATAGAGTGGCTGTTGGGGTTTATTTTTGACCCACTGTCAAAAAAAAAAAAAGAAGAAGAAAACCAGCACTTTACCTGAAATCCCACAACACTAGGGTCATTGGACTTGGGTCTCTTTGATTCATTTGAAAGTCCAAGCAGTAATCTTCTTCTTTTAGCACTCCCTGAAAAAAACAATCAAATAGATAAGACTTGGGTCTCTTTGATTCATTTGAAAGTCCAAGCAGTAATCTTCTTCTTTTAGCACTCCCTGAAAAAAACAATCAAATAGATAAGTATTTAGATTTTAATTTCTATTTTCTTCAATAATTACACAAATTTACTTTGTACACTAGGGAATAGGAAATAAACCTGTTGTGATGTAAGGAAATTAATTTTGTGCAACAAAGACTGGTATTTTATCCTAAAGAGATAAGGTTTGTTCTCCAAACGGCTGACTTTCCCCTTTTCCTGTCCTCCTTCTCTCATTTACTTTGTACACTAGGGAATAGGAAATAAACCTGTTGTGATGTAAGGAAATTAATTTTGTGCAACAAAGACTGGTATTTTATCCTTAACAGAGAAGGTTTGTTCTCCAAACGGCTGACTTTCCCCTATCCTGTCCTCCTTCTCTGTTTGCTTTCAGGATGATAATAACAGTTACAGTTCCCTCTCAAACCTTTTTAAAAAAAGAATAAAAGGTGCCTATAGTTTGACAAACTTGGAAAGAAATAAATGATAGGTAAAACATAATGGTAATTACCTGCAATACTGCTGACAGCAGGATCTCCTTCTTCCTTCTCGGCAACTTGTTTCATGTATTGATCACCCTCATCTTTCAATCTCTTCAACCCCTTGGTCTGAACATCGGAGATGGATGTCAACTTGTTCAATACCTCTTCGGAGGCTTGCACTTTGGCCAATGTTTCAAACAGGGCAGCTCTCTGGAAGAGTCATGTCAACAAGAACTTGTTAAAAAAATTCTTACCCACTCCTGTTATGGAAAACTGATCTGTTCAAAAATGGTCTAATAATGACTCTTATACCTAATTTTATATTTCACCTTCCTCAGTAGGTAACATGTTAACTTGAAGTAAATTTATGAGGGATGTTAAATGTAAGTAGTTACTTACTAAAAAGATACACAATAAAGTGTACTTGCTATAACTTTACCAAACACTAAATTTGCAAGAAAAAAAAATCAATAAAACTTACATTCTCTTTCTTCTTCTTTTTCTCTACAATTTTTTCCAACTTTTTCCTCTGAGTTTTAGAGAGAAGCTTCTTGACTTGAATGTTAGTTTTCTTGATTTTAGTTTGTCTTTTCTTGGATGGTAACACCAGAGGGTTGGCTGCATCATACGAGTCTGTTTTTGTTTCAAAATCTACGGAGACCTGGAAAGAAGAGTAGGTGATTGTTACTATAGACTATAGTTTAATACCTAAAACACATGATGATAACTGATAAGTAATGTAATAGTTCCACTGGATTATTAACCAATGGTATGGTATCCAGATGGATGACCAATTTATGGGCAATTACATGCTGCTTTTCTCAGCCCCTTAGGCTGGGTGAGGTTGATATGAAGAGGTTGGTAGCTTGCCACCAAATGGAGAGTAAACGTTGCAAGTTACATAGTGATGTCAAAACCCTATTAAAAACAATATACCTATTTATTGTCTGTAGAAATCCATAGGCAATCACTCCCATAACAGGAACTATCCAAATCATAACTGCAGATTAAAATATTTCAAAATTATGCTTTTTTTGCCAGGGTGAACCATTATATATAATATAGTGAAACATCTCCATAAAACAACATCACATTAGGGAACCCCTGCTCCATCTTCCAAGTTTAACTTCTGGCCTTGTATCGGCTCCCTCGCAGCTTCAGGGACACTTTCAAAATTATGCTTACCTTCTGAGATGGATTCTCTATGACTGTTGCCTCTACTACTTGTCGAGCTTTCCAGTTATGGCCCTTCTTGTTCTTCATTTTGTCTCTTTCCTCAGGGAAACAGACTTGAAAATAATATGGTGATGGTGATACAAGGGAAACTTGTTTTTTTATGAAACCATGTTTCTCATGGTTATCAAATTTTCAAAACTTTATCCACAGTCATACCTGAGAAGGTATTGAAGAGTTTCAAAGGAAATAATCTACAATTACATGTATTTATTGTATTTTTTAAGGTACTTAAAATAATCAAAAACAGCCACCACTTTCAACTTTTTCACTTTTCTCGTTTTCAAAAATTCAAATTTTCGCGGTACCGAAATGTAAACATTGCCATGTGCGAGAAAAGTGAGGTTAGAAATAAGGTTCGTTCACACGATAGTGAACCAGTAGGTGGGGGTTCCATCGATTAAATCTATGGGGGGCCGGGGTGGGTTCTCTCGTCCTCTTCTACCTAGAGAGGTATTACGTAGGTAGGTACTATTTATTAATAAATTTAAAATGGGGGGGTAAAAATTAAATTTATTTTTTTTTTTTTTTTTTTTTTTCAAGACGCGGTTTGATAGAGGAAACTGTAACAAAAGGAAAGGGAGATCTTGTTCTGTAATCGAAGAGATGAGCACAAGATAAATGAAATCCAGCCGTTTGTGAAAGACATTTTATCTGTTTAGGATAAAGTCATCCTCGGGTGGGAATCGATTCGTTTAGAAATTAGAGCAACTATCGCGTACACATCCAACGATCTGTCGAAAGACCGAGTTGGGAAACCAAGAATGTTAAACTAGTCTTTCGACGGCTGGGTCTCATCTACAGTTTTTTTTTTTTTTTTTTTTTTTTTTTTTCACGAATCTTGTGGAAAACAGCAACCTAAACCTATACCTACTTATAGTAAGAAGGGAAAATATGTAAGGGCTTTTGAGAGGTTTCGAGACATTTTTTTCCATCTATCGACGAAAGTTATTGTCCTTCAATCGAACATTGTCCTTCAATCGAACAATGTCCTTCAATCGAACCTTTTGAAAGTGAAGGACAAATAAAAGTGTGTTTCCGCGAGTTCAGTAATTTTCTAGTCTACCTTACAATGGCTAAGTGGTAGGTGCCCTCCTACATTTATAAGTAGGTAGGTAGGTAGGTAATACCTACCGATGTTCTTGGGACATTCCTCAATGTCAAGTGGCCAGTAACTACCTAGGTATACTTCTTATCCATAATATATACAGCCCCTTGTGTAACTGACTGACTCACTCACTCACTCACTTACTCATACTAATTCTAACCCATATGAGCTAGGAAGATGCGGTTTTCACCATTGGATTCCTTATTTTTTGTAGGTACTGGGAAAAATCGGAAAATCCCGAAATTCCAAACCGTTCCCGAGATATTGACATTTTTTAATCCCCCCATAAGAAATACACGGGGAACAGAGTTTGAGGCCAGCAAAACTTTTCCTACGTTTAATATTTTCTCTCGCTTTTAGTTTTCAGTTTTCATTTCTTCGAAACAAGACTCAGGGACGATATTAGTTTTCAGGGGCGAAGCCAAGGGAGCGCGAAGCGCGACCTAATGCACATCTCGCGAAGCCCCGGGAGCGCGCAGCGCGACCGTAAACAAGGAAGCGCGAAGCGCGACCCATGTATAACCCGGCGAAGCCCCGGGAGCGCGCAGCGCGACCACATGCACAACCCCGCGAAGCCCCTGGGAGCGCGCAGCGCGACCGTAAACAGGGGAGCGCGAAGCGCGACCCCATGCTCAACCCCGCGAAGCCCTGGGAGCGCGCAGCGCGACCGTATACGCAACCCCGCGTAGCGAACACGCGAAGCCCCCGGGG
>NW_007381220.1:0-14902 GCF_000475195.1 Diaphorina citri | reverse complement strand
TATAAAAAATAAAATAATATATTTTACAACAGTATATTGGGTAATTATATCTTATGTACAGTATGTATTGGCAACAAGGCCATTTTAAGCAATTCGATCACAGATGGGACCCTAGAAGAACGTTTTTGCTCGCTCAGCGCGTAGTATTAGGCCAATATTCTCTTAGGCCTCTCTCACATTGGACGAGTGCCGCTATTATGTAAAGCTGTGTCTACACATGGGCCGTCGATGGATGTCGACTGAACCGTCCACACTGCCTCGACAACATAGATTCAACTCGTCGATCGACGTCGATCATCCTTTACGCTGCGTTAATGTTTCACGCATCCTGCACGACCTTGCTTTTCTTCTGCTTGAAGTGCAGTTCTATCTCATGTAGCGTCTTACCCTCTGTTTCAGGTAGCCAGATATACAGATAGATAAGGCCAAACACGCTGCAGCTCCCGTATAGGAAAAATACCCCGTGGAGGCCAATACGCATGTGGAGGTCCAGGAAGGTTTTGGCCGTTCCGAAGGCCAGAGCGTAGGCCACTGTGGCCACTAGGCCGGAGGCAATACCGCGACCCCTGGAACAACAGAATGGAACTGCTGAGGTCTTACCGTTCCGAAACCGAAGAGAGAAGAACAGGGTAGAAAAAAGCCAGCCGTTCCGAGAACGACTTATTGGACCTTATATTAGAAATATCTATTGAACATTAAATTGAAAATCTATTGAACAGTAGACGACATAGAAATTTACCTAGCTATTGAACATTCTAAACACAGGTAACAAACCTGTGTTTAGAATTTCCGAGATTAGGCTGATATTAGACCACATTATAAAGTTCCATTTACTGCCTTCAGTTCAGTTCTAGGTATCTTACTACCTATCAATTGAAAGAGGCTTACTGTCTTTCATTTAGATTTTAAATGAATTCATAGAAGAACTTGATCAATACTTATTTCAGTTGACGTGTGATAGATGTTTGCTAGTGGGAGATCTAAACATAAACATACTTGACCAGAACATGACCAACATGGGACATGACTACCTAGACATATTACATGGACATAACTACATACCTACCATTACTAAACCTACCAGAGTTAAAATAAACAAACGACAAGACGGACAAACATTCAAAACAGAATCATGTATTGATCATATAATGTATAAAAGTCGAAATATTAATGAAATAAGATCTTCAATCATACAGACAAACATATCAGACCATTACTCTATTGCAACCAAACTTAACTTGAACTTTGACAAACAAACAACTCCTACGACAAAACAATACAGACATATTGACTTCGATTTACTAAAGGACAAACTAAATAACCAAGACTGGACTTGTATAACTAACTCCGATGACGTCAACTCCACTGCAAACCAACTGACTAAAATAATTGAAGAACATATTACGTTCCATTTACTGCCTTCAGTTCAGTTCTAGGTATCTTACTACCTATCAATTGAAAGAGGCTTACTGTCTTTCATTTAGATTTTAAATAAAGAAAAATGTTCTAAAGGTACTCGTAGGTATTTACTTTTATCGAAAGAGGATTTTTCTCTTTCTTTAGAAAGCATGAACTTTGCTTTTTTCCCCGTAAAGTTTTCCCATATTTTATGATACACACATACATATATTCCAACATTTACTCGTTCTATATCTGCTGGGTTTAAATTATATCTGATATTTTATACAGGGTGGTTGGTCCTCATGTGTCTGAGTGATCAAATGACCTTATTTAAAAATAATAATAAAACCAGAGCTTCATGTTCTGTGAGGGTTTGTATTATGGTCAAGGCTCCGTTGAGGACACTTCTATTCATTAGCATGGTTTGTTTTCTCTTGGGTCGGTACTAGGTTATGGTTGATAGTTGGTCATCCGTTGTGGACGCCTACTAAATGTTTGTTAAGCTGTAGAATTGAGACATTGATGGTGGATTTCACCAATGACTTAAGGAGAGATTTCACTAATTGGAGAATTTTTAATGATCCAAAAAGGAGGAGTTTTTAACAACTCCCGTTTGAATAATTAAAAATTCCTTTTTGGATGATTAAAAATTCTACCGTTGGTGAAATTTCTCATTAAGTCATTGGTGAAATCAATGAGTCCAAATACATCGATTACTTGCACATAAAAACGAACTACCTACATTGTCGATTTCCCTACACGACACCCTGTATATAAAGCACAGGAAATGTTGGAATAATCTCAGTTTCCTGAGGCTATTCAATTTTAAAACCCAATTTTCTGTCTTTTTTTCTTGTCCAGTTTTCCCACGGGGCTCTCTCTCTCTCTCTCTTCATTCTCTGTCTTTCTTTCTCTCTCTCTTTCTTTCTTTCTCTCTTTCTCTCTCTCTTTCTCTCTCTTTCTTCCTTCATCCTCTCTCTCTCTGTCCAACCATTTCCTTCTTTATTTGCCAATTCTGTCTGTCCCTCTTTCTTTTTTCTCTTTCTCTCTCGCTCTCGCTCTTTATGGTCAACCATTGCCATGTGTCATAATATCCCTGTCTCACTCTATCTTCGTTCTTTCTCCTATTTGTCCTCTCACTTCTACTTCGTTACATACATATTACCTATGTATGGCACCTTCATTTTATTTTCCAACGAGTAAGTAGGTATAATACCTAATTAGTTATTACGTCCCTTGTACGGGAAGAGGTGTTTCCAAAGAGGTTGGATAGGAGGTCATATCGTCTCGAAATCGAAGAGAGGACAGGATATGAGAAAGCCAGCCGTTCCGAGAACGAACCTTGTTTGTTTTTTCTTTTTCTTTTTTTAAGAGGTTTGACAGAGGGAACTGTAACGGCTAAGGTCATATCGTCCCGAAATCGAAGAGAGAATTAAGGAACACAGGATACGAGAAAGCCGTTGTTGTTGTTGTTGTTGGTGTTGTTGTTGTTGTTGGTGTTGTTGTTGGTGTTGTTGTTGGTGTTGTTGTTGTTGTTGTTGTTGTTGGCTTGTTGTTGTTGTTGTTGTTGTTGTTGTTGTTGTTGTTGTTGTTGTTGTTGTTGTTGTTGTTGTTGTTGTTGTTGGTGGGTTGTTCTTGTTGTTGTTTATCATTTTTGTCAGTAGATGTCAACATCTACTACCATATCATTTTTGATAGGTACATAATTATGTACTTAACTAAGTCTTTAATCATCAGTAAAATAGCGGTCGAAATGTCGAAAAATACGGTAAAACACCGCTAACCGTTGTCCTGATGTTAATAAAAACTGATATTTCGGGGGTCTACTCTCATAACTTTTTCGATATCTCTAACCGTTCGGTGAAAACCGCCAAAAAGCGGTTATTTCCGCCCTAAATTCCGCCTGTGGGCGGCGTCCAGTGCAACTTTTGCCGATTTTCAGATTTTTCCCTTTACTTACTCATCAAGACCTACCATCCTGTGCTAGAGAGTGCCGGGTTCATAACTACCCCCTGGTGATATTTGACATCAAACTATCTCTATTGTTTATTAGTAGGGGAACGGGCGCGATTATGGTACCCTGTGTACCTTATACCTTCCTCCCTATACTTATACTGTTAGATCTCGCTCAAGCGGTCTTAACTTTTTTAAGGTGTGTCCACACATAGTCGACGAGCCGTCAATCGATGTCGACTAAACCGTCCATTCCGATTCGACAATGAGTGAGTGAGTGAGTGAATGAGTAAAAAAATTGCGATTTTTGCGCCTCTATATCTCCGGAACCCGATTCGACAACATAGATCCACCTCGTCGATCGATGTCGATCAACGGCCGGTCGATTATCATTGGACACACCTTTAAAGAAGTACATTAATTCTAGTTCCAGAGTAACGCCTCTGGGTTCATATTAGTCTGATTTCCTCTACAATTCAGATGATAGGTATTTATATACTCGCTCGGCCTTAAGATAAGAAAAAAGTATCTAATCCTAGAGGGGTTCATATTGGCCCTAGTTCCTCTACAATTCAGATGATGAGATTGATAAATACCTAGAATCTAGATAGATGCCGAATCGGTTCGTGTAAAGATACACAGGCGTGCTTACTGGAACTTGGCCTGGCGCACTGCCGTGCGCTCAGTGCCTAGATAGATGTACCTTGCAATGAACTTGACAATTATTTCCCATGAAGCACAAAGTTGAATAACCTTCATACTGCATGGAGATTACTAGTGTGAATCTAGGATGGTATGTAGGTAGGTATCTGTTGCACGCTGCTTAAAGCACGTACCTACACTTTGAAGATATACATAGTAGAAAAATGCTACAGTTCCTCCGCTTTAGCCTTGAAATTTCCGCTTTAGCCTTGAAATTCCAGAACAGTGAATCATCAACCAATCAATCATGATGAAGATGAGGTACACTTAACTGTCGTTGATGTCTCTTCTATCTGATGCAATACAGATCATAAAGTGATCATTGGTTAGGGTTAGGTTCATCAGGAGCCAATTTTATTCGTGAAAAGTTATTGATAATAGTAGTAGCCTACTGCTGGAGTAAAGGGACTTTTCAGTCCTATGCGAGCAGTATAAATAAGCACTATTATATTATTATTATTATATTTCGATTCATCGAGAGAAATGTAGTGTCTGCCTTGCAAACGCAAAGTCCTGGGTTCAAGTCCCACCTGGGGCGAACTATACTCTGAATTCAAACAGAGAAGGTTGGTTCGCAAGACGGCTAGATGCTAGATTTCTTCTATCCTGTTCTCCTTCTATCTTCGATTTCTGGACGATATAAGGTCTTCCTTTTCACAAGTTTTACCTACTAATGCCCGTCACTGCGCTACTCACATTTTAGCTTGAGTAACCGGCATAAGGAAGTAACTTTTCTTTTCCAAGAGGATTGATAGAGGGAACTGTAACTGTTAAGGTCTTATCGTCCCGAAATCGAAGAGAGAAGGAAAACAGGGTAGGATAAAGCCAGCCGTTCCGAGAACGAACATTATCCGTTCAGGATAAAATCCGTCCCGGGCAAGAATCAAACCTGCGACCGACCTAGCACTTAATAAAAACCAAGGAAAGAACCAAAAGCTAACTAGACCAGCATAAGGTAGATACCTACTCACTTTTAGAACTTTTCTCTCTCCTTTTTTTTAGTCTGGCAACGTCGCATTTCAAGTTACAGATATCAGAGACTATAACAAGAAATCCTACAGGATCCATCCCGTATATCCCAAATCCCATTTTTATATCCCTCCCCCCCCCTCCCCATCTATATCTTTATAACCTATAATAAATGACCTATGGCTTTCCTCTCTCTGTTCAATAATATATTCTTTCCTCTATATTTCTATATGTCTCTCTCAAAAGCTAACTAGACCAGCATAAGGTAGATACCTACTCACTTTTAGAACTTTTCTCTCTCCTTTTTTTTAGTCTGGCAACGTCGCATTCCAAATCACAGATATCAGAGACTATAACAAGAAATCCTACAGGAACCATCCCGTATATCCCAAATCCCATTTTTATATCCCTCTCCCCCCCCTCCTATATCTTTATAACCTATAATAAATGACCTATGGCTTTCCTGCTCTCTGTTCAATAATATATTCTTTCATCTATATTTATATGTCTCTCTCTCTCTCCTCCCTCTTTCCTCTATATTTCTATATGTATGTCTTTCTCTCTCTAACTCACTCCTCTTCCCTCTATCTTTATCTTTCTATTTCTCTATCCCTCATGCACCTATCTATCTATTCCTCTCTCTCTTTCTCTCCTAATTCCTTCCTCTCTCTCTCTCTCTCTTTATCTTTATCTCCTTGTTCATATCTTTTCCTCTCTCTCTCTCTTTATTTCTTCTTATTCATGAACGAGAGGGGAATCAAACCCGAAACCTGGCGCTTATCGGGTCTTTGAAGTTTCCATAGGAACTCTTTTACTGATTGAGTTCTAGCTAGAGTTCACTGAACCCACTGGTTATGACTGATGCTATGTAGTTATGACTGAATCTTAACATCTCAATATTCTCAATCCGGCATGAAAATGAATGAAAATGTTTCTTGCATCAATGAAGACGATTCATCTCACCTTATCATTATTAGGTATTCATGTTATTATTATTATTTCTGTTATTATTATCATTATTATGACTCGCGTTAACTTGATCACCATTATTGTATATTATTATTCGGGCTATATTTATCGTGTTCGATGTTACATCAGGCTTTTTTTTAAAAAAAAGATGAGTGTTTCACCGCCGTTTTTATTTCGTAGCGATGAAACAACTGCTACATTGGAAGCTTGTGGTCGTAGCATGCCCATCCCGTAGTATGCCTCTCATCAGATGGGCGAGAAGAGACACAATACTTCCCATTTAGGTGCTGGGTCAACACGGGAACACCAGAAAGTAACCCGTTGAAATATTTGCAATCGAAAAACGAGGTTCTTTGAACTCCTCCAGTATATACTCTCCTTCTTTATTTGCCAATTCTGTCTGTCCCTCTTTCTTTTTTCTCTTTCTCTCTCGCTCTTAATGGTCTCTCGCTCTCGCTCTTTATGATCATTTGATCAACCATTGCCATGTGTCATAATATCCCTGTCTCACTCTATCTTCGTTCTTTCTCCTATTTGTCCTCTCACTTCTACTTCGTTACATACATATTATGTATGGCACCTTCATTTTATTTTCCAACGAGTAAGTAGGTACATATATACCTAATTAGTTATTACGTCCCTTGTACGGGAAGAGGTGTTTCCAAAGAGGTTTGATAGACACCAGAGGTCTGTCTGCAGAACCTCAGGCCTTCCTTCTATTGCTTATGGTCATTAGATCCCACCCTAGTAAATTATATGTTCCACTCTGTTTCAGGGTCAGTGCAGTTGGATTTCTTGCAGACCGAATATACCACCAGCTGTCACCAATTTCTCTGATTTTTATACGTAAGTAGCAGACCAAATAGTTGTCTGATTTCTATACCAGGTAAAAGGAAGTATTTAGATGCGAGTAGATATACCTCACTAAGTATTTACCTACCTAGGCACTTAGGTACTGAAGAACTAAACACAAGAGACTTGTGGAGCAAAGCATGTTCCAAGTTTTAACTGGACGAAAGTAAGTGAAGTAGATAAAGTTACCATCCCTTCCTTGTTCATATGGAGCTTCACAAAATTACTGAGTCCTCACTAGATTTTGGCAAATAATTATTTGCCAAGTGATTTCAACAGTTCACTGAACCAATAGTTTTAGCTGTTTTAGTACCTAATATAAAATATGAATTGGAAAATATATCCAAGGATACACCAGAGGTCTGTCTGCAGAACCTCAGGCCTTCCTTCTATTGCTTATGGTCATTAGATCCCACCCTAGTAAATTATATGTTCCACTTTGTTTCAGGGTCAGTGCAGTTGGATTTCTTGCAGACCGAATATACCACCAGCACCAGCTGTCACCAATTTCTCTGATTTTCATACGTAAGTAGCAGGCCAAATAGCTATAACAAATGTTCTGATTTCTGTGCCAGGTAAAAGGAAGTAGATAAAGTTACCATCCCTTCCTTGTTCATAATTATGGAGCTTCACAAAATTACTGAGTCCTCACTAGATTTTGGCAAATAATTATTTGCCAAGTGATTTCAACAGTTCACTGAACCAATAGTTTTAGTGCCTAATATAAAATATGAATTGGAAAATATATCCAAGGACTTAAACAACCACGATTGAAACATTCCACAATATTCAATACTCTCACACCACAGAGTAGACCACCTAATCTTTCATTAAAATGGGCAACACGTCCATGCAGACCTCCCTGCCTCCATCACCACCCAAACAATAGAGGAAGTGAATCCAAATTGCTGAGTTTTAAGTATGCCAATCAAAAAACCTTCAAACCATCAATGTCAACTGAAGAGCACTCGAGCTGAATTTAAAAAGCCCTTATTAAAACTGAATAGCCAGTGAATAGCAGTGAGGAAGAAATATCCAATATCCTCTTCGGAGTGTCATTTTGGCACGCAGCCAAAACCGAGTGCCTAATTACTTGAACGAAGAGGAATTTGAGTCCTGTCCAAAACTTACACGAGAGAAAAAATCTGGAAAAAATTGCACATGGAAGGAAAATACATTATGGACTCTACAAGTCCGCCAATACGAATGGGAAAATGATTTGTTTACACATTGTTCTTGGCGAATTTCATCTCCCATTTTTTCCAATAGCAGTGAGGAAGAAATATCCAATATCCTCTTCGGAGTGTCATTTTGGCACGCAGCCAAAACCGAGTGCCTAATTACTTGAACGAGGAGGAATTTGAGTCCTGTCCAAAACTTACACGAGAAAAAAAATCTGGAAAAAATTGCACATGGAAGGAAAATACATTATAGACTCTACAAGTCCGCCAATACGAATGGGAAAATGATTTGTTTACACATTGTTCTTGGCGAATTTCGTCTCCCATTTTTTTCTTTATCGACCCCTCTCTTCGCCTGTGGAAATTCAACAAAAGAAATGACTGAAACAACAAGAGTGACAATAAGAAAAGTAGACAAAGAGACAAAAATAATTAGACGGAATGATAAGAAAAGAAGCCGGGAAGGAAGGAGAAGAAAACGAAGAAGGAAACAAAGAAGAAGAAGCTGGTGACGACGGACAAAAGAAATGACTGAAACAACAAGAGTGACAATAAGAAAAGTAGACAAAGAGACAAAAATAATTAGACGGAATGATAAGAAAAGAACCCGGGAAGGAAGGAGAAAAAAACGAAGAAGGAAACAAAGAAGAAGAAGAAGCTGGTGACGACGAAATGTCAAGAAAAGAAGTAGATGTAGAAGGAAAACTGAAAAAAGAATAGAGTAGGTTTTGAAAAGAACTGACACAGAAACAATGGTGACATGTTTTTTAATTAAACATTGTCTTTTACAAAGCCTCATTCTTGTTGGGAAAGGCTGTTCGATTTTCGCTCATTAATCATTGTAGTGTCATTAACATTAAAATCTCGAATACATTTCAGTCTACTTTAAAATGAGCTGATGAACTTATAGTCATAGTCATTAGGTTTTGAAAAGAACTGACACAGAAACAATGGTGACATGTTTTTTAATTAAACATTGTCTTTTACAAAGCCTCATTCTTGTTGGGAGAGGCTGTTCGATTTTCGCTCATTAATCATTATAGTGTCATTAACATTAAAATCTTGAATACATTTCAGTCTACTTCAAAATGAGGTGATGAACTTATAGTCATAGTCACCACAGGTAAGAGTCAACCATATTTATGTACCTATATTGTGTGTTTTCTGTAGATTCTTCACATGATCGAAATTGCATAAGCACTACTGGCAACATAAATATTAAGTAAAAAGAACAATTTTATTGGAAAACGGAATGCGAAATTAGGGTGATAAAATTTATCGAAAAACACTTGAAAAAATTCAAAGTTCCAAAAAAGTCGACTTTTTTACCTTTTTCTTTGAACTTTCGGTTCGTTTTTGATATTGAATTATCTCGAAAAAAATGGGATCTTTTGGAGAAAATTATCAAATTTTCAATTTTTTAGGGGGTGCTAATATTTTTCTGTGAATACCACGTGACTACGGAATTACCGATAATCATGGTTAGGTATACGAAAAAAAAATCACGAACCCGCGATCCGATCTATACAAAACCAATTCGGTGACTGACTGAACTGGCAACTCAGAGAAAAGTTGGTTCTTGGTTCAGATTATTATTATTTTTTTTTACGTTATGGCACCACAGGTAAGAGTCAACCATATTTATGTACCTATATTGTGTGTTTTCTGTAGATTCTTCACATGATCGAAATTGCATAAGCACTATAACTATAAGTAAAAAGAATAACATCAAACCACTAACTACACCAGAAACCAGAAAACTTAATCTTGATGGCTGACTCTTTGTTGTGAAGTCACCGAAACAATCA
Source organism: Diaphorina citri (assembly GCF_000475195.1). Classification (NCBI taxonomy): domain Eukaryota; kingdom Metazoa; phylum Arthropoda; class Insecta; order Hemiptera; family Psyllidae; genus Diaphorina; species Diaphorina citri. Next base: position 5,067 of record NW_007381220.1, on the reverse strand, counting down.
TAAATTCTATAACATTCTAAGAACAAATCAATGAAGGCAGACAAACTAATCAAAATAGTCCAATAGGTGAACACCAATATAAAATCTTCACCAACAACACCAACACCGTCTGGGAACAAAATCAATAAACAATAGGGATAAAATGAATACCATCGACCAAAAAACCACACCTACAAGAGTTTTGATGGGAAAAATATTCGAATACCTTTCACTTTGTGCAAGCAGGTAATCAATAAAAGGAACATCAATGGTAGAGTAATCAAATCATCTAAGAATCAATAGGACAACACTAGGTAAAGACAACACAATCATCATCCAAGTAGTAAAAGACACTACGAACAACGTCAACCACCAATACCACCATCACAATCGCAGAAAAACCAGACAATTTCACTTCGAAACAATAAAACCCGATGGAAAACGTAAGAAATAAAGTAAGAAGGTGAATGTACTTGAAGCATTACTTAACTTACTTAACGGAACAGTAAACTCCCCTCTCATGTCTGTGAAGCGAGCAATGCCACAGTCCTTGTGCAACGAGTATTGGTCTTCCCTTTATAATTACTATTGCTAAACACAAATCGGTAAGAACAAAGCGATAGGTTGCCTGTAATTGAGTAAAATCGAAGCAGTCACATAACTGTAATTCATGAATAATTGTTCTTTTACAGACTTATTAATCCTTTTTAGGTAAGTTATGAATTTCTAGTGCAGTTGCTAGAGCAATATGATTCGTAAATCATAAATTCATAACCGAGGGCACAGCACCGGTTCAGATCTCAGAAAGAACAAAAAAATTGAATCAATGAGCGCTATTGAGTTCAATTTTGTTAATTTTAAGCAATTACATCATAAAATGATTCCTAATCTGAAAAAAATAATTGATAATCTGTGAAGAGTCAACAAATTGAGGAATTATTATGGTTTTTGATTGTTTAATGATATAATTATCAAACTCCCAAGCTTTGTAACCCCAAGAGTAAATTATCTGTAGACTCTTTTTTATTCGGTGTCCAACCAGAATTTGACCAGCATAATATATGGTGATAATGTCGATGAAAGTATACGAAAACAAATTTACGCACTCAGGTCTATCACCAACGCGCAATGAAGGGTTAACTGAAATGAATGAACCGAACATTTCATATGCACATCCTCTGATAGAGTTAACCCTTCATGTTTCCTGTACATCCTGTTTGCAATGTGCTAAACATGGTGAAGAAAGAATTCCATGTACACTGTTTCTATGCTTGAATGTATCTCATCTATGCTTGAATTTATTTCATGCGGATTTATGTTGTCCGGAGGATGCATTTCCGATTCTATCTCAGCTGACCACACTGATATCACAGTTTATCACAATGCTAAAGATCCTTGGTTGGTCGAAACTGTTTTTGTCGTCCTTTTGGTTAAAGTCACTGTATAACTGATAAGTTTTGAAAAGTCTTTAGACTCTTTTGTCAAGGGGGTTTTACCTTTCATTCGAACTGACCCAGCCTGGATGAAGCCAGCCCGGAGGATGCATTTCCGATTCTATCTCAGCTGACCACACTGATATCACAGTTTATCACAATGCTAAAGATCCTTGGTTGGTCGAAACAACTGTTTTTGTCGTCCTTTTGGTTAAAGTCACTGTATAACTGATAAGGTCTGAAAAGTCTTTAGACTCTTTTGTCAAGGGGGTTTTACCTTTCATTCGAACTGACCCAGCCTGGATGAAGCCAGTACACAATGTCCCAGATGGTCATCCATTCAGGCCGATTTTATCCTAAACAGATAAGGTTCTCGGAACGGCTGTCTTTCTCCTATCCTGTCTCCCTCCTCTATTCTTCGGTTTCGGGAAGATAAGACCTTAGCATCTGTTAGAGTTCCCTCTATCGAACACCTTTATCAACATCAATATCTTACGATCTACATATATTCTATAAATAGGGCACGGTTAGCCCAGTGGTAACTTGCTTGCCATGCAGAAGGTCCCGGGTTCGATGCCCATCATCGACAAAAATTTGCACTCGTCTTTGATTGCAAATAAATGCTCCAACGAGTTACTTTCTGGTGTTCTCGTGTTGACCCAGCACCTACATGGGAAGTATTGTGTCTCTTCTCGCCCATCTGATGAGAGGCGTACTACGTGGTGGGCATGATACGACACAGACCACACGAGTCTAATGTAGCAGTTGAGTCCTTGCTAAGAAATAAAAACGGCGACGGTGAAACACTTTTTTTTTTAAGACCTCAGTCCTCTGTCACTTTTGTACTCGTTGCGCACAGGGAAAATCTTACAGATAGTGCAGATAAGATACCAATCAACCCACTTGTGGACAGTGCTAAAACCTTCATGTTTCTAAACTAAATGGATCTCATTGTAATTGGAGTATTGTTGGTAGGTGTTCAGGTGGCCATAAGTAAAGAAGCACCGTCTGATTATTTGGTCTAGCAGTACTTGTAAAGTATTTGCTACAGAATACTGCAATTACTACACTATTGTCATGTAAAGATGACGAAGATGAAGAGTGAGATCTTGTTGACACTCGAGACTAGTAGGACCTTCCGAGGTTAGAAAACTAGACCTAACTATTAATCATGACTATTTAGGCATAGCTATTGTAGGTTATTTGCTAGGGGACTTGGGTGGAAAAGTGGGCCAAGATCACTTTTTGAGAAAAAATAAGTGTAGATGAAAAATAAACAAGTAAGTATCTATAGGTAGTTATTGATGGTACCTATGATCCACGTGTCAGTCTCACTGAGAGTATACAAGCCCTGTCAAGCCACACCACAGACAATAATAATAATTTGAATAACAATAGTGTTCATGGTGATTTTTTTACCTGCTATATTAGACGCATGTGGTCTGTGTCGTAGCGTGCCTATCCCGTAGTAAGTCTCTCATAAGATGGGAGATAAGAGACACAATACTTTCCATTTGGGTGCTGGTTTTTAATAGGTTTGATAGCGGGAACTGACCCGAATTGGAAGAGAGAAGGAATACAGGATAGGAGGAAGCCAACCGTTCCGAGAACCAACCTTATCCGTTCAGGATAAAATTCGCTCGGTCCGCTCCGCGTGGGAATAGCAGGTTGGCATGGTGATTTTATTATTTTAAGTAAAATTTTATTTTTTAAACCATTATGGCCAGTGTAAAAAGATTATTGAAATATGGAAATCGATTGCAAAGGAGGAACTTAGTAATGTTGTGCATGATATCCACAAAAGTTGTGAAAAAGCTCTGTTTTAGCACAAAGAATTTGAGATTGATTTGATTTGATTTTAAACTATTATTGAATTTTTTTTTTTTTTTTTTTTTTTTCTGTTTTTTCATACTCCATCCCTTTCAACATGAGACTGCGGACATCACAGAAAGCTTGATTTAACCAAAACTGTCCATAGTTTGAGCCAAATATACCCTATTCTTTTGATTTATGAATTTGCTAGGCCCATTAGTTACTTGCAAGCCAACAATGCATATTTTATCTTGCTAAGTAGAAAGCTAAGCTGACACATTTGTCTTCACTTCACAGTCACAATTGAAATAATGAGAAAAGTGGTATTTATTCTTTCATGTAAAGTTATTTGAGGGCTTTGGTGCGAAAACGACTTATAGACATAGGTTGGAAGTCGTTTTTGTGTAAACCCCTCAATTATATGTCGGCTCCCATATTGTTGAAGTATTTTGTTTGTCCCGACAATTGTGATACCCGTCTCATTCTATGAAATGAGATCTATGAACGGTAAATACAAAGAGGTTTGAATAGCAGGTGAACAGGTAAACAAAAATAGGTAGGTGATAAAAGTGAATTCATCAGTAGAAATAGATAGATAGATAGATATTATTTATTTTGCTCCATATTGAAGTACTCACCTACCTATGTATAATACTTAAGACAAGGCCGACAATTTTCAGTAGGTACCTAGCTGGAGGACGTTAAACAGTGAGTCTTATACTCGTAAAATTTTGTGGCCCAAACCAAATGTCAGCCCAAAGCAATCACCCAAGGGCTGATTGAGAGGCTGACGAAACACGCCGACGCCGTCTGAACACAGGGCAAAGGCGAAGAAAAAGAAGAACAGTGGTGAAAAATGGGGAAATGGTAGAATGGTATAATCCCAGGTTGTATTTCCCTATTTTCCACCTTTACTACCATGAAAATTGCGAGAGGAAAATACGGGTTATCTCTGGACTATACAATCGCTGATTAAGCACCAATATAGGGTGTCGGGTTTTAGATATAGTTTGGTTATCTAATGAACCAAGCCTTAGTCCCCCCCCTGGTTCAGGGAAGTATTTGGGGGGGGGTCGAAGGGGACCCCCCCCTCCTCCCCTTTGAGCTTAATTTTTCTCCTTTACAACAGACCAGACTCCGAAAAGTTGGAGCATCCTTTCCCCATAACCGTAAGTATATCACTGTTTGGACTATCACTATCACCCCCGTCGACAAAATCCTGGATGCATGAAGAAAAAAATCTGGTGTGAATATCACACGACTTTCCTTATCCTATTGAATGATGCTTATTTGAGTGTTCTTTTATTCTAACTTTTACAATATCTTTTACCGTTTTGTCGCTATAGCTGAAAACCGCCAAAAAACGGTCAAAATCTGTCCAAAAGCGGTCAAACGTTTTGTGTTGCATCCTTGTCACATTTGTGAACTACATAACATACCAAATTTCAAGTCTCTAGCTTATACCGTTCCCCCGATATTGTTAAATTACACCGAAAACCGCCAAAAAGCGGTAAAATGTCGCCAACCGTTACACCCTCACCCTATAACTAATTTTTTCCTCAGTGTACTGCCCTGGTCTGGTTATTGGTAGCTAAATATCAACTGACTGGACGTTTGGTTCATTAGTGAGAACTGAGGCTCATTTTTCATCATGGCTCACTTTTCATAGCACGATCTACATATATCAACTGACTGGACGTTTGGTTCATTAGTGAGAACTGAGGCTCATTTTTCATCATGGCTCACTTTTCATAGCACGATCTATTTTTTCTATAAATAGGGCACGGTTAGCCCAGTGGTAACTTGCTTGCCATGCAGAAGGTCCCGGGTTCGATGCCCATCA
>NW_007381219.1:6972-15274 GCF_000475195.1 Diaphorina citri | reverse complement strand
TTTTTTTTGGGGGGGGGGGAGTTAGTTCTGAAAGTTAGTTATCCGCTCTATATTTGTGACGTTCTATGACCTAAGCATATGAGGTTCGCTTCCAGAACGGCTGGCTTTCTCCTATCCTGTCCTCCTTTTTTGGGACAAAGAAGAAGAAGGAGGAGGAGGAGAAGGAGAAGGGAAGAAGAAGAAGAAGAAGAAGATGAAGGAGGAGGAGAAGAAGGAGAAGGGAAGAAGTACCTAATGGATATTAGGCTGAAGTGGAATTTACTTCCCGGAAAAGCCAGAAACCAAATAAGAAAGGGAGAGATATATTTCCCAATATAAATTCTCATTAAAATATCCTGTTACATTTCTGTGTGTGTTTTGTGCTTTTTAGCACGTCCTTCCTTTATTATTACGATAGTAATAAAAAAAGGTATAAGGGACGGGCTATTGTATTCGCTTCTGTGTCTGTCTGTGTGTTTGTCCCCATAGAAGGACTTATCCAAATCTAGTCGACCTATATATCTAACTAGTAAGAGGAGAATGAGGAGGAGGAGAAGGAGGAGGAGGAGGAGGAGGAGGAGGAGGCGGCGGAGAAGGAGGAGAAAAAGATTTGTTTTAGAAGGAGGAGGGGATAGCAGAGGAGAAGAAGAAGTAGGAGGGGAAGAAGACGAAAAAAAAGAGGTGGAGGAGAAAAAGAAAGAAAAGGACGTGGAAAGAATCATAGTTCTATCTCTCTTCTCCCTCCTCTTAGGTATATCCCTTTCTTCCTCTCTCTCTCTACCTGTATCGTAACTGATTCATTTAAACTTTTTTTATTACCTGACATTTCGGCCGCTTTTTGGCGGTTTTGGTGTAATTCAATAATATCTCGGGAACGGTATAAGCTAGAAACTTGAAATTTGGTATGTAATCCACAAATGTGACAAGGATGCAACATAAAACTTTGGCGGTTTTCAGATATACTGACAAAATGGTTAGAGATATTGTAAAAGTTACAATAGATGAACACCCAAATAACCATCATTCAATAGGATAAGGAAAGTCGTGTGATTTTCACACCAGATTTTTTTTTGTTTCTTTCAAGATGGGTATTTTCCTTTTTCCTCTTTTTTTTTTTTTACTCAGCTAGTAGGTACCTACTTACTTTTTTTACATTTTGATGTATTTTCGCTTTCCATTTTGAAAAGAGGAAATATGGAACATAGAAAAAAAGGTGAAAGAATAGACTCCTGGTACACTTAACTCCTCTACCTTTAGCTATCGGTTGACAAAAGATGAAACAGTGAGAGAGAAAGGGAGGGAGAGAGAGAGAGAGAGATCAGTGGCGAAGCTAAAAATTATACGAAACACCTCTTGTAAAAGAAATTCATGAAAAGTCTAAAGAAGTAAAAAAGATCCAAGAAGGAGGGATATAGGAATGCAAAATTAGTGGATGTGCCTCTGAACCTCAGTGGTGTAGTGTTGAGCAGCGTCGTCTTCGGATCTGGAGGTTGATGGTTCGAGTCCAAGTCAAGTACTAAGATTTAGTGTATAATTTATCAATCGGGCAACATTTGTGACAAGCATTTATGTTAGACACAATCAAATTCCTTTCTATCTCCATCAGGCTTCCTCAAGGTGGATTTTTAGCCCGTCCTTCCTTTATTATTACGATAGTAATAAAAAAAGGTATAAGGGACGGGCTATTGTATTTTTGCTATTTCGGGAAGATTTCCCCCTGATCCAGGACTGATTTCAGGAAGAGTAAAAGGGAGAACAGGGGCACTAAAATATTCATACAGGTCATTAAAAAAATCTCCATGGAACTCCTTAACACCTTTCTATCTCCCTCCCTCTACCGTAGACATAGACACCCAATGGCTCTCTCTCTCTCTCTTTTCTCTCCTCGTACAGTAATTAAAATCTCAAGTTTTTTTACTTTCTATTTTTTTTTTACTTTTGTTTCTTCTTATTCTCATTCTCTTTCCATTCTTCTTTTTCTCCCCCTCTGCTTCAGTTCGAACTTCTTTTTCTTCTATACTATTTCTTCTTTTTCTTCTCCTTCTTCTTCTTTTCCCCTCCCTTTCTCTTTTTCTTTCCTCTTCTCCTCCTCATCCTGCTTTTCTTTCTTCTTCTAATCCTTTTCATATATTTTCTTATTTTCTTTCTTCCTTCTTCTCATCTTGCTGTCGTGACTTATGGCAAAAAACACAACTTGGGGTTTGTGACTTTTCCGAAAAAGAAATTGTTCATCCCTAAGAGGAATTCAGTAAAAAAAGCAGAGATTACAGACAAGCTGAACGTAAAATGGTGAAGTTAAAACTTGAAACTCACATCGTCCGTACAACCACGTGTATTCTATGTTGCCTTCAGAGATTAAAGGGAAAAAATAAATGGAAAAAAATATAAAAAATACCTAGGAAAAAAGATCGAGAAGGAAAAAAAATAATTTAAACAAGAAGAAATAAATAAAAAAATAAACACAAACAACTCAAAGGCTCCTCAAACAAATGATATTTTTATAATACTCCTACTCCTCAGCTATTTTTTCCACTCTCAGGCAAATTGCCTGGATAAGCACTTGCTGCGTTCGCTAGGTAATAGCCGTACACAATGGGCTCGGTATGATTTGAAAATAAATTATTTACCGTTTTTTGATGTAAAAACCAGGAAAAAGAACGAGGGAAAAAACGGTTCTTTCTTTCTACCCGTTTTGCTATGAAAAGGAAATTCACCCCTTTGAAATGCTGGCGAGTTGAAAGAAAGGGAAAAAAAATCACAAGGATTTTCGTTTTTTTTTACCTCGCCTGTTTTGAGATTGTGAATAGGCGAAGATTTTGATTCGTATACCTTTGTGGAGCGAAATGTCCCAATCATACTCATGGACCGAACTTCAAGAGTTCGAATTCGAAGCGAACGTCACGAAATAGGGTTTCATCACTTTCATCCTCTGTATATTGGTAATGGAGACGACACAGTACAGAGTTCAATTCAAACGTCGCGAATCGTTTCAAACGTGTTTCACCCTATGTCGATCGACAGCGCTGCTGCGTTTCACCGCCGTTTTTATTTCGTAGAATGAAATGTAAAATGAAACAACGGCTACATTAGTCTCGTGTGGTCTGTATGGCGCCATGTCCATTCCGTAGTATGTCCCTCATCAGATCGGCGATACGAGAACTCTAGAAAGTAACTCGTTGAAGTATTCACAATCGGTTGACCCGTCCTTTGTCAATTAACGACGCGACGATACGAAGTGCCTATGTGTAAACTTACCTCACTAGCTTACCGGACGATGTAGCAAATGGTCATCCGTCCAGTTACCAGCCACGCACAAAGTTGAAGAAGAAGAACATTTCCGCCACACACGTTCTGACGGTCCGACAGACCGCGATCTGTCAGACCTGGGTCTGTCAAACGTTCTGAGTGGTGGGTATCAATTTGTGTCCAAAGAATTATAGTCGACGGCCGTCGACGTCGGTCGACGAGGAAAATCTATGTTGTCGAGGCAGTGTGGACGGTTCAGTCGACATCGATCGACTATGTGTGGACACACCTTTAGCCTTTTCGCTTCTAGGCGGACCATAACTTCTCATGTTTCTACCTTCTTCACAAGATTGCTTTTTCAAGCGCCCACTCCAGTCATCCCCATTACAGCGGACAAAGGACTTTTCCATCGGAGTCATTGTTTACACGTTGTTTACATGGAGGAGAGTTGTTTACTTTCTGTTTACACTTTCGTATCTTCCTCCTCTAGGCTGGGAGTGACTGCATGGAGTTATTAAAGATGAAAGATATGTATGCCATCTATACTATATGCTATATGTAGTTTTGCAGAAGTTTTCCTGGTTCCTGTTTTTCTGGTAAAATCAGTTCATGTATAGAGAACAGCAATTTGATTAAAAAATGAGGTATGATAGAGGTAACGGTAACTGCTGAGGTCTTATCGTCAAAAAAGTGAAGAAAGGAGGAAGACAAGATGGGAGAAAGCCAGCTGTTCCGAGAATGAACATTGTCCCGCCAGGATAAAATCCCCTACGGGCGGGAATCGAACCCGCGGCCTAGAGCTTACAAGACAGACGCGCTACCAAACAAGCTGGGCTGGCGAGTCTGGTGACCAATTTGATTTGCTTTTCACAATATCACAAACTTCGAGGACCTCAGGCTAAAACCGCTCAGTCATGACAGCAGCAAGACACAATGGTTTGGCTGGTCAGTAATATTCATGTTGAAAATAGCCAGCCTTAGCTTGGTTTGTAGCGCGTCTGCCTTGTAAGCGCTAAGCCACGGGTTCGATTCCCGCCCGGGGCGGATTTTATCCTGAAGGGATTAGGTTCGTACCTCGGAACGGCTGGCTTTCTCCTATCCTGTCTTCCTTCTTTCTCCGGTTCCGGGACGATAAGACCCTAGCAGTTACAGTTCCCTCTATCAAACCTCTTAAAAAAATGTTGAAAATGCATTTTGGCAAGTTCTACTCTAAAACTCTACTATGTAGTTCCTAGTGAGAACTTTTAGAAAAGAATGCTTTTGCCTGTTTTTTTTCTTTTGTTTTCTGCTCTTAAGAAGGCAGGCAGAATTTAAAAGGTTATAAATTCATTTAGTACCTACTCGTGGTACCATTCAGCACATTGCATACATACGTTTCACTTCTAGGCGCTCATTAAGCGATTGGCCCTACGTAAAAGAGTAAAAAAAAATCTCCATAATTATTATTTCCTATCTACCAAAAATAAATGTACCTACCTAGGAGTCTAAGGACGTAGGTAGTTCAAAATCAAACTAACTACCTACCTCTATTTAAAGAATCACCCCAAATCCCCGACCGAAAGAATTTATCTGACAACACTCTGATTATTCTGGATGGTTTGATTCAAATCATTTCTGATCATGCAAGGGATTTGTTTATCACGAAATGCTTTCAACCTCCCCAATCACCATGTCTAGAGACTTAGCCTCCGAGAGCGTTAAAAATTGAACTTTTTATGAGAATAAAGACCTTGATCTTGAATTTCTTCTCTCTATCACTCTTTATACCTATATCTCTTATTACTCCCTTTACCAAGTCCAAAGTCCAAAGGAATCACAATGACTTGTTGTGAATATGCTGCTGGTCAAGCTATGCTCTGTATGGTCCATCTTCTATCTTCTAATCTGCTCAATCGTCGGACATGTCTGCACCATTTGGTTAAACATCACACCCCTTGCTTTAAACTCCTGCCTCCCCTTTTCTCTTTCTTCCATGTGAGATAACCAGACAGACAGAAAATCAAAGAGAATGGTCCATCTTCTATCTTCTAGTCTGCTCAATCGTCGGACATGTCTGCACCATTTGGTTAAACATCACACCCCCTTCTTTAAACTCCTGTCTCCCCTTCTCTCTTTCTTCCATGTGAGATAACCAGACAGACAGAAAATCAAAGAGAGGGAATGGAGAGAGGAAAAAGAAGAAAAGTCTGACGCCAAAATGCTTGATCAAGTGGAAATCTCACAATTTCTTTATCAAAGAGAAGAAATGGAGAGAGGAAAAAGAAGAAAAGTCTGACGCCAAAATGCTTGATCAAGTGGAAATCTCACAATTTCTTTGACAGTAAATTACACTTTCTGATGCATGCATGTGTGCTATGCATATTCAATGTTTGTTTTCCTGCACGTTTTCATCCTTGATTGTGCATGCCAGAGTAAACATCCGGACCTTTGGCTTTCAGGGTAAATATTAAAAGAGAAAAGGTAAAGGTAGCTTTAGGTATTAGGCCGGGTTCTATCAAGTCAGATTAACACGGATGTAGCTCTAACTCCATCCTAGATTGAACTGACAATTTCTTCATTCATTTAAGAATTTGGTCACATAACAGATCTCTAAGGGTTGGATTGTAGATTTTGTAGAGATAGAGAACATTTCCGGCATTTACCTCGCCTAGTGGTTACCGTTCGCTCAAGAGTCTATAAATAGGCCGCAATTTCTTTGACTTTGACAGTAAATTACACTTTCTGATGCATGCATGTGTGCTATGCATATTCAATGTTTGTTTTCCTGCACGTTTTTATCCTTGATTGTGCATGCCAGGGTAAACTTCCGGACCTTTGGCTTTCAGGGTAAATATTAAAAGAGAAAAGGTAAAGGTAGCTTTTAGGTATTAGGCCGGGTTCTATCAAGTCAGATTAACACGGATGTAGCTCTAACTCCATCCTAGATTGAACTGACAATTTCTTCATTCATTTAAGAATTTGGTCACATAACAGATCTCTAAGGGTTAGATTGTAGATTTTATAGAGATAGAGAACATTTCCGGCTTTTACCTCGCCTGGTGGTTACCGTTCACTCAAGAGTCTATAAATTTAGGTATTAGGCCGGGTTCTATCAAGTCAGATTAACACGGATGTAGCTCTAACTCCATCCTAGATTGAACTGACAATTTCTTCATTTATTTAAGAATTTGGTCACATAGCAGATCTCTAAGGGTTAGATTGTAGATTTTGTAGATATAGAGAACATTTCCGGCATTTACCTCGCCTAGTGGTTACCGTTCGCTCGAGAGTCTATTAGTAGGCCGTTGATGCTGTCAAAAATCATCTACGTTCTACGTGTCATGGTAGATAAAACAATTCGCTGCCCACTAATAGCCTGATGATGCTGTCAAATAACATCTACGTGCCTACCGTTCATGATTTTCTATATTCGGATAAAACAAGGGGATTGTCAAAAGTTATTAGTGTTCTGACGGGAAGAGAAGAACTGAGAGAGTGTGAGAAAGATTTGAGTAACGAGGAATATACTCGTAGGCTGATTAGATGATTAGAAGATTCTTGGGAAGGAGTGTGAGTGTTTGGAATTAAGAAGAGAAAATAGAGAGAAGCAGGAGGAAAGGTGTCAGAGGAAAAGAAAATGCAGATAGGGGAACCACTAATAGCCTGATGATGCTGTCAAATAACATCTACGTGCCTACCGTTCATGATTTTCTATATTCGGATAAAACAAGGGGATTGTCGAAAGTTATTAGTGTTCTGACGGGAAGAGAAGAACTGAGAGAGTGTGAGAGAGTTTTGAGTAACGAGGACTATACTCCTAGGCTGATTAGAAGATTCCTGGGAAGGGAGTGTTTGGAATTAAGAAGAGAATATAGAGAGAAGCAGGAGGAAAGGTGTCAGAGGAAAAAAAAATGCAGATAGGGGAAAAAATTTAGAGCTAGGGAAAGGAAAGCAAAATTTAGAGCTAGGGAAAGGAAAGCACAATTTAGAGCTAGGGAAAGGAAAGCAAAATTTAGAGCTAGGGAAAGGAAAGCAAAATTTAGAGCTAGGAAAAGGAAAGCAAAATTTAGAGCTAGGGAAAGGAAAGCAAAATTTAGAGCTAGGAAAAGGAAAGCAAAATATAGAAAGATGGAGAAAATCTAGATAAAGAAAGGAATTCAGGGGTAGAGGAAACGGAAAAAGAGACAGCGAAAGAAAAATATAGCTAGGAAAAGGAAATGGAGAGAAGAAAAATAGAGGCAGGGGAAGGGAAGGAAGGGCAGAGAAAGAGGAAATGAAAAGTCCAGAGAAATTAGAACCTGTCGGAATTGATTAGACTAAACGTATTACTGTATTACACACTCTGTGATGAAACTAAGAGAGAGGAGGGGAAGTTAGGAAGGAAAGACTGGAATAGAGGAGGTATGAAACTAAGAGAGAGGAGGGGAGGTTTGGAAGGAAAGACTGGAATAGAGGAGGTATGAAACTAAGAGAGAGGAGGGGAGGTTTGGAAGGAAAGACTGGAATAGAGGAGGTATGAAACTAAGAGAGAGGAGGGGAGCAGAGTGCCAACCAGGTCACCCATTGCGCGAACGAACGGTACGTCTTCCAGGGACCCAGCTTAGGGGTGGTAGCTGTCTTTAAACATGAGCAAGAAAGCTAACGTTTATAAAGTTGCCCAATCGAAAGTACCACAATGGGGCACAACTGGGTCGTGGAATTTACCCTTCATAACACCAGAGAAGAGGCAGTAGACTACTCTCCGTTATGATGCCCTCCCGGTACAGCGATGCTGTGTCTGGTGTTCGCAGGTTACCATCGTCAACAAAGTAGCGATGCTTTATTTTTGCGCCACTTTGTGAGTAGAAAAATTTTTTTTTTTTTTTTTTTTTTTTTTAGGATTAGGCCCATTCGGCACACGTATTAGGGGTAGGGCTTGTTACAAACATCACCTCGCATATTAATAGGGGAGGGATAACTCACTTACATCCCCTTCTTCGAGAGAGGAACGAAGTGGAGGTTAACGAATAATTATGGAGGAGATACGAAAGGAAGGTTTCGAGGGGAGGAGAGAGAAATCAAAAGTATGGAGAGATAAAGGTCAGAAAGGAAGGATTGG
>NW_007381219.1:4198-6464 GCF_000475195.1 Diaphorina citri | reverse complement strand
CCGTAAAATTAAATTTTAGAAACAGAACTGTCCCCCTGTTTCACGAGAAAGAAGAGACAAAAGAGACAAGAACCATAATGACAACTGTACCAACACAAGACTCCGTCTGGCTCCCCACCTGTGACAACACAAGAGAAGGACTGTTCAGACGGATACTAAGACTCACACGGTCCGGACTCCCACAGTGCACTCGCACGATCCTCTATTATCCCTTGTCAAAAAGAAAAGCATGTGGGAGGAGAAAAGAAAAAATGGAAAAGGAAAAAGAGGGGGGGGGGGAAGGAAGCAAAAAATTAACCTTTTCTAATTTTTAACCCCCCACTCTCTGATTTTTCCTACCCATTCAAACATTCTTTCTCTACCTATTCTAAATATTCCCCCCCCCTCTTCCTATTCATTCTTACTCCCTTGTCTTCTTTCTACTTCTTAACCCACTCATTCCAATCCAAATCTTCCCCCTATTCTCTTTTTCCACTTCCCTTTCCCCATTTTGCCATCCATTCCCTTTTCTATAACTTCTTCTTCTTCCTGCATCCCCTTTCCCTTTATCTCCCCTTTGTTACTCCTTCTCTCCTCGTCTGCTCTTGATTTTTTTTTCTCCTTCTCTGTCAGTCCCTATTGTCCTCTTTATCTTACCATCTACCTCTCCCATAGTTCTTTCTCTTTTGCTCTCTTCCATCGTTTTTTTCCTCTCCGTTCTCTGTCTGTTCTCCTTCCTCTTCACCCTTCTTTCTTTCCTAGTTCTTTCCCTCCACCTCTTTTTTTCCATACATTTTCATTCTTCTTTCCTTTTGTGTGCTTCCCCTGTCTTCTTTCATATTTGCTTCCCTTTCTCTTTTTTCCATCTCCCCACCTCCCACCTTTTTCCGTGTTCCTTTATCTTCCCTCTTTCTTTGTTATTAGCAGTGTCTGCTTCCCCTCCTTCTCTCTCTCTCTCTTTCTCTCTCTTACTCATTGGGGTCTGTATATGAAACGGATTACATTAATTTACACCTCATATAAATGTTTTTGTTTCATGCACCCTTCTCCTCTTCTTCCATCTCCCCATACACGCGTCCTATGCTGTCCCTTTATCTCCCCACACATACCCGTACGATTTCCCTCATCCTTCTCTTTTTCGTTTTTCTTCACCCTTAATACCTCTCCTGTCCTTTTTTCCCCTCCCTCTTTCTTCTCCTTTATTCATCCTTATACCTCTTCTCTGACCTTTTCTCTCCTCTCGCCTCATTCTTCTTCTTCTCCTCCTCCTCCTCCTCTTATTCTTCCTCCTTTTTATCCAACTTTCGTCCTTGTTTCTTCTGCCCTTTTCTCATCCTCTATCTATTTATTCGCCCTTACTTCTGCCTCTTCGTTATCTCTTCTATCTCATGTCCGGTGCAAATTTTCTAATTACGAGCAAATTGTGTGGTAGGATATAGGGAGGTCTAACCCGTCTAACCTCTACATATACACACAGCAAATTGTGTGGTAGGATATAGGAGGGTCTACACTATACACTATATACCTACATATTATACAGTTGTTAAAGGTAGATGTTTCTAGGGTTTAGGGTAGATGTACCGTGGTGGACAGGGGTAGGATATAGGGAGGTCTACCCTCTACACATACACGTATACAGTTCTTTAGGATAGATGTTTATAGGGTTTAGGGTAATTTTTTTGTAATTTGTAATAATGGCTTTTTATTTTTAACATTGTAGTTTTATAATAGTTGTACAAGTAGGTAAAATAATATCTAATAATAATTATACAAATAAATGGTAAACGACACCCAATTCCAATCAAGAAGGGACATCATTATGACAGAATTTGATATAATTGTACCTGGATACTAGTACCCATTCCAGGCAAGAATTGAGTAATCTTTATCTATTATATTTAATGCCTACCTGTACAAAATAATGTAAATTAGCCTACCACTCACACTAAGAGATTTGTATCTCTTGTTTTGTGAGTGGGGGTTATGCCATTAGATGAAATAGAGATTTATTATAACAATTTTACAAGTCCGTACCTATTTATAAGTAGATATGTATTAAAAAGGAATAGTAATAATAACAAATAAAATAAACCATCATCAGCGTTACCAAAAACCATTTTTCTACTGATTTTAGATTTTTACCTGTTTTTATTTATTCATATGTACCTAATTGTGTAGTAATTTCCGTTTGAAATAATTTGTAGGTATCCAGGCACTTAATCAAATAAGATAAGTATTAATTATTATTTATTCTATAAGCATGTAGGCATAATAGAGAACCTATGTA
>NW_007381219.1:1895-4123 GCF_000475195.1 Diaphorina citri | reverse complement strand
ACGCTTGATGTGGCCTGTGGCGTGGCATGCCCATCCCGTAGTTTGCCTTTCGTCAGATGGGCGAGAAGGGGCACAATACTTCCCATTTAGGTGCTGGGTCAACACGGGAACACCAGAAAGTAACCCGTTGAAATATTTGCAATCGAAAAACGAGTACAAATTTTTGTCGATGGTGGGATTCGAACCCGGGACCTTCTGCATGGCAAGCAAGCGCGTTACCACTGGACTAACCGTTACAATGGCAGCGTGTTTGGAATCTGGATGTGGGAACTTATCTGGGCAATCAAAGAAGAAGACGAAGAAGAAGAAAGAAGAAGAAGAAAAAAAAAAAAGAAAAAGGAGAAGAAGAAAAAGAAGAAGAAGAAAAAAAAGAAGATGAAGAAGAAAAAGAAGATGAAGAAGAAGAAGAGGAAGAAGAAGAAGAGGAAGAAGAAGAAGAAGAAGGAAGAGGAAGAAAAAGTAATGAGCCTATAATAATTATTTTATGTAATATATGAGCGAGAGAGAGTAGGAAAACAATAGAGACCTGAACTTTTCCAAGCAGAAGAAAAAGGAAAAGAGAGAGAGGGGTAATTAGAAAAAACTCATTGAAATTACCTACCTAGGTAAGTGAGTTCTTGAAACAATATTACATTGTAGTGTTACCTACCTACATACATAATTATGATATACCTACCTACCTGTTACCTATAATATCAAGTCTACCGTATTACCTAGCTGTAACTCATTAGCTGAGCTAGGTACAAAGGTAATCTTTAATTAATCCTGCCTATGCCAGCAGCAAAGTTAACAGCAACAATAACAGCAGCAAAGTTAACAGCAACAATAACAGCAGAAAAGTTAACAATAACAATAACAGCAACCGCAACAGTAGTTGTAAAACGCAATGTTGAAGGCATTTCAATCTTCGGTTTTGGACCGTCTTTTTCTAGCAGTATTTAGGTAGTTCAAATGTTGAAAATTTCTGGCCAAGTTTAGTACCTACTCGTGGTACCATTCAGCACATTGCATACATACGTTTTACTTCTAGGCGCTCATTAAGCGATTGGCCCTAAGTAAAAGAGTAAAAAAAAAATCTCCATATTATTTCCTATCCCGAACGAAAACACAATCGACATTCGACCCGTTCTCGACACTGCACCTCTTATGTCACTGCACAAGTGCTGTCTGCACACTGCTTTGTGTTTGTGCTTATCACCTATCCCTCTCACCCTATCAGCGAATTTGAACTCAGCGGAAAATCTTGGAATGAAATGAAAACTATCAAAATACGAAAGTATCAACGAAAAGATACGGGGTAATACGATGGGTATTACACTAGGCCTTGGTTTGAAGATGGTTGGCGAGTGGTAGTTTCTGACTGTGCACGAGTATATCCTAATAGTTTTACTTGCTGAGTTCGTTCCGAGAGGCAGTGGCGTAGCGTGGTCTAAATTCAAGTGTAAGGCGTGTAGGGTACTATGGTTAATCCAGATGGATATGGCAGCAAGGAGTCATCGACCCAAAATGAAAGAACCAATCAAGAATGCGAGAATTCCTTGCATTGTTGCAATTAAGGTAAAGGTCTATTTTTATAAACTCTCTCTTTTAAAAAGCAGAGGTAGCTTCGATCTGTAATCTTTTTTTTTCGAGGGTCAAGTCCAAGAGGTTGAATTCTAGAACAGGTAAAGGATGGTAAATACAGCTCCTCTGTATTTATTGTCTTTTATTAAAGTTGAAATAAATTTTGTGAGGGAAGTCTCTGATTCTAAATGTAAGTTTAACTGATACCTTTCTGTGATAGGATGATTACACAATTTTACAAATACATTCATAATGTTCAGTATGATAGTCTTGGGTTGAGCATTTTAAGTGGTGAAATCCATGGGAAGTATAATAGTATATCTTGTGATGTGTCTATTTTCTGGATTACAATTCTTGGATGTATTCCCTTTGAATACTGGTCCATCTGTGTATTTTTGAATGACAAACATCACTTTTTTCTCTTCTATTTTTTCTCTGTAATTCTACCGTTGAACCTTTGACACGTTTGGCAACGTAGCCTACTTTTTTGATGACTCCTTGCTGCCATATCCATCTGGATTAACCATAATTTCCATCATCCATGCTCTTCATGGATTGGCATAGACAAGTATAACTAGGTACCTAACTACCTTCCCAGTTCCACACTCGCCTTAGTATGCCTGATAATCCTGACTAGGAAAATTGTTGAACTATATATATATATA
>NW_007381219.1:0-1620 GCF_000475195.1 Diaphorina citri | reverse complement strand
CCTGGGCTATTCCACATACAGAGTCTGTCTTCTTTAAAAAAAAGGAGAGAGAGAGAGAGAGAGAGAGAGAGAGAGAGAGAGAGAGCAGATTCGAGGCAGAAATTAAAAAAGTTTTCAAATTTAAGCATACTTGCTGTACTTGCTGCTTGCTGCTATGTTACTTCAGGAATACCATCAGCATCAACCCCCCAGTCCTTGTATCTGATGTGAATCCGATAAAAATCAAAGCTTTGGTACAAAACAAAGGTTACTACAGACATTTTTCTTCCCACATCTCTTTTGAGTGAAGATGTGGCGTAGACGTATACTTTTAGGATTCAAAATGAAGGAAATATTTTTGGGAGACGAGGAAGAAAGTTGTAGCTCTTGTACTCGAAGTTTTGAAATACTGCTACTTATGTCGGTGATTTTGCGAAATCTTTTTGTAGGCAAAATATTCCTAGACTATCGAGGTATGTAGATATTTACATTATAAATAAAATTAACACAAAATTCACCACAAAATGAATCACGAGTTTGGTAATTCGGGAGATAAACTAGTAACAAACCATTTAACCCTATATGCTTCACAATTATGCAACCATAATAAGTCCACCCTTAACCCCAAACGCCTATTCTACTGTCCTACACCTTGGTACATCTAACCTACAGAACTGTGCGAAGAGTAAAACCGACACCCCTGACGCCTACCGCTACTTAGTACATCTACCTAAGTTCATCATCTGTCATCTACCACTTCTAAGATAGCGTCATTTGTGGATTTGTTTTTGCGGAAGCCAAATTGACTCTCACTTAAAATTTCATTTTCGTCAAGAAAGTTCACCAATCGCTTTTTTAGACATCTTTCCAGTATTTTAGAAAATGTTGTGAGGAGAGAGATGGGACGGTAATTAGATACGAGGGTTGGACTCCCTTTTTTATGGATAGGACTGATTAATGAACTTTTGTACTGTTCAGGAAAAACTCCCTGTTTCAAACATAGGTTGAATACATGGGACAGAGGTACTGAAATATTTTTACTAATTTTTTTGACCAAGTCCGTGGTAATTCCATCAATTCCCGGAGCCGACTTTCCCTTAAGACTAGTAATGATCTCTTCAATTTCTTTCGGTTTAATCAGGTTCAGGTGAAAGTTACTCTTTGGAGGTAAGTAGGGCCCTACATTATAGGTTGATGCCTGTTCGTTATTACCATCCGAAAAGGATTCTTTTTTAACTAAGAAATAGTCATTAAAATGGTTTGCCACTCTTTGCGTTTGAATTTTTGCGTCGATCATTTGGTTTTCTATTGAGATCCTGTCAGGACCGCTATTTTTTTTCTTTTTATGTTGCATGATCTCACCCATTATATTCCATACTTTTTTCTTATCTCCCTGTAGGTTCGCTTTATGAATTTCTTCTTTTAGATAGTCATTTTTGGATTTTTCTATTAATGAATTCAACTTGTTTCTGTATTTTTTATATTTATCGATTAATTTTTTGTTAAAGGGTTGATCTTTGGAGAGGACATGGAGTTTATCCCTTTTTTTAATAGATGTAATTAGGCCTAAAGTAATCCACGGTTTTAGTTTAGAGTCCGTTTTTTTTAGATAAGTGTTTGTATTTTTTTCAATTATTTTTC
>NW_007381218.1:12295-15291 GCF_000475195.1 Diaphorina citri | reverse complement strand
ACGTAAAGAGAACAAATGAAAAATTGTCATCTTCTTCTGAGAAATATTTCAAATTTCATATTTATTTACACGCGGGAGGGACAGAGATAGGGAGAACATGTGAGGGGAGAGACAGACATGGAGAAATTGCAACTCGATTCGTTCATTCAACTTAAATCAAAGTCTATTCTACCTAGGTTCTAGATAACACATAATTATAGGTAATATTTAGGTATAGATACCTAATGTTTCCAATAATACATATGTAGGTAATAGAAAGATATGTAAGGGTGGGAACTTTTCGCCGGGGAAAAAGTGGTGAAAAATATTTCATCATGGTTTTTCGTTTTCAGGGGAGAGAAAGAGAGAGAGGGAGAGAGAGAGAGAGAAGGGAGAGAGAGAGAGAGAGAGAGAAGGGAGAGAGAGGGAGGGAGAAAAAGTTATGTTGGGAACAATAAAAAGACAATACTCCCTACACCCGGGGTTATTTTAAACCCTCGGGGGGATAAATTTGAACACATTTGTCGAAAAAACAAAGGAAGAGGGGGAAGAAAGAGAGAGAGAGAGAAAGAGAAGAAAGAAAGAGAAGGGACTAAAAAGGCAGGAGTAGGTAATATCGAAATACCTAGTATATAGAGAGTATAAAAGGAAAAGAGAGTAAGAG
Organism: Diaphorina citri; assembly: GCF_000475195.1. Taxonomy (NCBI): domain Eukaryota; kingdom Metazoa; phylum Arthropoda; class Insecta; order Hemiptera; family Psyllidae; genus Diaphorina; species Diaphorina citri. Next base: position 14,648 of record NW_007381218.1, on the reverse strand, counting down.
TGAGAAAGTGGGATGGAAGAAAATATGCGAGAGAGAGAGGGAAAAATGGAAAGTAAAAAATGTTAAAGCCCGAACATACATAGAGAAGGTAAAGAAAAGGGAAGAGGAAGAAAAATCTGGGAGCTATATGATCCAGGAAGGGAGAGGGAGAGAGATAGCTCTGAGAATAGAATGAGAGAGAGAGAGAAGGAAGACTAGTTTTAATGACTACCTAAATCAGGCGTGCACAAACTGCGGTCCGACAGCTCCTTTCGTGCGGCCCGCGAGTTCATTTCAATTTTTAAGAAAAAATCAAGAAAAAAATCATAAATAAAAAAAAAGTGTTAAGGGGATTTAAATTATTATTTTGAAAGATCTTTGATCAAATTTTTCAAAAATTTCGACTGCGGCACTTTACTTTTGCTCCTTTTAGTGCTCAGTAGAGGTTTAATATGGGGAAAAAAATGTGTAGAAGAGGATCTAAGAATTAGGTAGCTCAAAAATTAATTCTTGACGAGCTTCAGGTACATACTTTATGAAAAAATTGCCTGCAGCACAGTAGATTTTGAACTTTGATCAGGCTGTGTTTCTGAAAGGTGGAACAAAGTTTTCAAAAAATTGCCTTTTTTTCTTTCTGATTTTTGGGTGTTAAATTGGCTAAAAAATATGTCAAAACTGACGAACTTCGCACACATTATTTTTGAAAAAAAAGAAAAAAAAAATGCCTTTGGACGGAGACAAGGTGACAGTTTTCTTCCTACCTCACTTTGTCCATTCCAAGTTTGAAAGTCACTGTGACATTTTCTTTTATTATTATAACATTGTGTAATATAGGGTAGGAAGTACTTGGGCTTGGATATATGACGGATCACGCATTTGCCCTAGATCCTTCTTGCTGTGGACAGATAATCAAGATTTTGAATAAAGCAAAGATATATGATATCAAGGTCGTTCTCGTTTTATTACATACCTAACTGCACGTTTTTAAAGTCGCATCCCCTATTCACACAGATTGCCTTCCCTTTTAGACATCCCTTCATTTGCTTCTATCTATCTCGAGAATATCACAAATTTAATTGTCCCCTCACCAACCAGGAAACCTACATCGAAGCCTGAGCGGATCTCAGGGGATCTGGGGTATTAAAAAAAGGAAGCCATTCATTTTACTGTTCAGCCTGGGTCGACATGAAAAATCAACCTACGACCAAACCTAATCTTTTAAGATTGAACATAAAAAAAATAAAAGAAAGATAAAGAGAACAGAGCCATTCATTTTACTGTTCAGCCTGGGTCGACATGAAAAATCAACCTACGACCAAACCTAATCTTTTAAGATTGAACATAAAAAAAAAAAATAAAAGAAAGATAAAGAGAACAGAAAAAAAAACTAAGAACAAATTGCCCTTCTTAATTTTAGCCTCCCTTTCCTCCCAACACTCCCCTTCTCTTATTTATTCTCCCTCCTCTCTCCCTTTACTTCCCACCCTTCTCCTCTCCTATTAACCCTCTCCCATTTCTCATTACTTCCTCCACATAAGCTGTAAAAATTTCCTTTACATTGTGCAATTTTTTGCTCCCCAAATTCTCTCTTGCTCACACAAAAAGAATAATTAACTATTTCTGTGTTAAATTTGTGGAAATTATAGAGGACTTAAAATTTTAGGTGGCAGGGGGAGGGGGTAGTATGACGTATCTTATGGAATATACAGGGTGTATGGGTGGTATTGGGCACCCACCTACCACGCGGAGGTAACACAGCGGCAAATTTGCGCATGTTTATTTATTTATTTATTTATTTTAAGAGGTTTGACAGACGGAACTATAACTGCTAAGGTCTTATCGTCCCGAAATCGAAGAGAGAAGGAAGACAGGGTAGGAAAAAGCCAGCCGTTCCGAGAACGAAATTTATCCCATCAAGATAAAATCCGCCCCGGGCGGGAATCGAACCCACGGCCTAGCGCTTACAAGGCAGACGCGCTACCAACCAAGCTAACTAGGCTGGCAAAAAATGTTTCTTGCAAATAAATTGAACAGCAATAGCACTTCAAAGTTCAACGAAAAGATTGATCGCAGTGCTGCCGCTGGTAATTTTATGCTATGTTCTGCCGCAGACCCGTAGAGCTGCCGCGGTGAGCAAATGTGTGCGAACTTTTTCCCATCCCCTGCGAAACTCAACCACCCTGTCTTTAGCGAAAAGAAAATTTTCACACCAGAACAAAGAGAAGAAAACTTCCTCCCACTTGAAACAGTTTTCACTACAGAATGTTCCGGTTTTCTCTCTTATCTTTTTTCCAACTTTTTCTTTCAATTCAAATTCTCTCTTTTTTTAGCGTTTCCGTGACTCGATCATTTGCAAAAGTTTTTCTCTCCCTTT
>NW_007381218.1:0-12034 GCF_000475195.1 Diaphorina citri | reverse complement strand
CTTTTTTAAGGATAGGGGGGGCAGAAAAACTAAATTCAATATTTTTTCTTTCTTTTTTTTTTTTTTTTTTTTTGACACGCTATAAAGCTGTACTTGAATAAAATATATATTTGTAAATGTCTAGGTTGGTGGGTGCTGGTGCTTGCTAAGAAAACTCGAGGACACGTAAGGGATATGGATGGACCCATATTTTGAGCGAGTTCTGTAAATGACTACTACGGGTACCTATTATTTCACCTTGGTAGAAACTGTTTAATTTCCCTAGCACACATCCTTTATTGATTTTCCAAATATTCAATATTTTCATCTCCTCGCAGGCAGACAAGAATCATTTTTCCTTATCTCTCATCTCGCTGCGGCGCGCGGTACTAACATCAGTTTCCCTTCGCCTCCGCGACCCTCTGGGATTTGTAAGGAATGTCAAAGTCTTTTGCAGTTTCTTTTCCTCGGAGAAAAAAAATCTCCGGCTTTCATATCTTTGGAATTTTCTAATGACATGCTTTACGTTTTATGTTCGTCGCGCCGCGCGCCGTTAATAACTTTAGCCTTCTCATTCTTAGCCAACTTAGTTTGGAAGGTGCGCGTGCGTGCCTTGTAAGCTCTAGGTCGCGGGTTTAATTCCCACCTGAGTTTGACTTGGGAGTGAATTTTTCACACGCAAACCATAAAAAATAAATGGTTTTCTAATCGCCTGTTTGCACCTAAATTAATGCAAACAGGGAGGTTCAATAACTACATAGTATGTACATCGATATAGGTAGGTAAATATGTTTAAATACAAGTTACGAAATTACCTATATGTAGAGAGGTTTAATATTACTCTTTCCTCTCCCTTTCTATGTATCTTTCTATTTATTTATGTACATTTTTATGTACATTTATCACCAAACTTTTGTTTTTGTATTCTGTATTTTTTTTTTTTATTTATTATTATTTTTTTTCTTTTTTTTTGAAGTTAAGCAAGGTTTATATACTTATTTGTAAACTTTACCTATGAAATATATAAGACCTTGTTTAGACTGCGGGAGTAAAGGGACTTTTCAGTCTCATTCTGGCAGGATAAACAAGGTATATTCTATTCTATTCTATTCTATAGCTATTTTATGCTAATAATGTACATAATTCATAGGAATCTACACAGGATCTCCAGAGGACATGCATAGGAATCTACAGAGGATTTTTCCATGGCTTTAATGACAATATTCTCACATAGTATGCGCTTTTTTGAAGTTAAGCAAGGTTTATATACTTATTTGTAAACTTTACCTATGAAATATATAAGACCTTGTTTAGACTGCGGGAGTAAAGGGACTTTTCAGTCTCATTCTGGCAGGATAAACAAGGTATATTCTATTCTATTCATATCAGGAAAAATCAGCGTGAGTGAGACCCACTCTATCGTGTATGATTGATTATGATTTGTGATCTAGCTGTGTTTATAGCAGGAGGTAGGCGCAGGCCTGTGAAAAAAATCGATGTTTGGGGCGAAATGTTTTTGACTGATCTTTCTGTTCCCGAAAGGCAGGATAAACAAGGTATATTCTATTCTATTCATATCAGGAAAAATCAGCGTGAGTGAGACCCACTCTATCGTGTATGATTGATTATAATTTGTGATCTAGCTGTGTTTATAGTAGGAGGTAGGCGTAGGCCTGTGAAAAAAATCGATGTTTGGGGCGAAATGTTTTTGACTGATCTTTCTGTTCCCGAATAGATTGTAAAATGGGTAAATAATATGTATGTAGTAATTCTTATGTAGTAAATTTTCATTACATAATTTACCTAACGAGGAATGAACCCTTAAAAGGTCAAAAGTCTACAAAACTCTTTCCAAGACAGAGCAAAACTCTTCCCAAGAACTCTCCCGAATAGATTGTAAAATGGGTAAATAATATGTATGTAGTAATTCTTATGTAGTAAATTTTCATTACATAATTTACCTAACCAGGAATGAACCCTGAACCCTTAAAAGGTCAAAAGTCTACAAAACTCTTTCCAAGACAGAGCAAAACTCTTTCCAAGATAATTAGTGATGAGTTTTTTACTTTTTTCGACTTTCAAAAAAACTGGCTTGATTTTTCCGGGAAATATATCTCGCGCTTTGAAGTACCGGGATTTGAGGTCTTGTCATTTCCCAGAATCACGGTAAGTGCAAAAAGTGTTAGATGCACGTGGAAGTTCAGGGTTAGAGGTAACATGCTAAACTTTGAGTTTAATAACATTAAACAACAATATGGGTAGATTCTGCTTTTTGTTTTAATTTACTAACTTATGAAAAATATTCCTGCCCTTTTTTCTCGTCTCTCTCTCTCTTTCTCTTTCTCTTTCTCTCTCTTTCTCTTTCTCTCTCTCTCTCTCCCTTTCTCTCTATCTCTCTCTTTCGCCTTCTGTCTTGAACTTTTTCCTGAAAATATATGGTAAATTGGTAAAGTACTAAAGTATATAGTACTTCTCTCTTACCAGGATACAAAAAATGCAAGTAATTGAGCATACGTTGTAACTGCAACATGAGCAAAAAGTTATGCATCGGCGTTCCTAAAAAGAGGCTTATTTTTATAATGGACATAATGGTATATTTTGACTGACTTATGGGGCTCGACGAAAAACATGCCTGAAATACGAATAAATCGATCAATTTAGATTTTACTAGGCCATGGGACTAAGTCAATCAAATTTAGGTAGGTAGGTAATAGCCCCAAGAACGAAGTCAATCAAATTTAGAGTTTAATATTCCGGAGAACTACATAAATCAATCAATTGTGGAATTTAATAGCCCCGAGAAATGTAATGTTTATTTTCCTTTGAACCTTTTTATTTTTATTTTGAAATTCAAAAATAACCGCGGGACTTTGAGTACTATATTTTCATCGAAGATTTCCTCTTCATTCGTTAGACACATTCTGGAAAGCCTTATTTAATATTCCGGAGAACTACATAAATCAATCAATTGTGGAATTTAATAGCCCCGAGAAATGTAATGTTTATTTTCCTTTGAACCTTTATTTTTATTTTGAAATTCAAAAATAACCGCGGGACTTTGAGTACTATATTTTCATCGAAGATTTCCTCTTCATTCGTTAGACACATCTTGGAAAGCCTATTTTTATTTTGAAATTCAAAAATAACCGCGGGACTTTGAGTACTATATTTTCATCGAAGATTTCCTCTTCATTCGTTAGACACATCCTGGAAAGCCTTATAGATTATATTTTTCAACCTGGAATCCAAGGGATCGGCACTTTTGTCTCTTATATGTTCTCTTATTGAACGTTTCACTTGTATCTTCTTTTTTTAGTACCTTACCCTTGCTACCTATCCTAATAAGATTGTATGAACAGAAAAATTGAATTTGGAAAGCCTAGATTATATTTTTCAACCTGGAATCCAAGGGATCGGCACTTTTGTCTCTTATGTATAAAGAGGTTCTCTTATTGAACGTTTCACTTGTATCTTCTTTTTTTAGTACCTTACCCTTCCTACCTATCCTAATAAGATTGTATCAACAGAAAAATTGAAACTTATTCAGGCCCTCTTAAGTTTAAATTAGGCATGGTTCCTAAATCCTCACTTTTATTGAATTTTTATTTCCACCCTGCTCAAGCATTCCTCGTGCCTAAGAATAAAATCCTTAGTCCTTTCTATATTAGAGTATCTTCTCTGATAAATCCCGCTCAGGCCCTCTTAAGTTTAAATTAGGCATGGTTCCTAAATCCTCACTTTTATTGAATTTTTATTTCCACCCTGCTCAAGCATTCCTCGTCCTAAGAATAAAACCCTTAGTCCTTTCTATATTAGAGTATCTTCTCTGATAAATCCCGCACTGTAATCTCGCATGAAAAGGTTTTTTCCAATTTGCTTGCCACGCGTTGTTTACTCTAGGATTTCTGAGCGCCAAGCAGAAATTGGAACAAAAATAGAAGAAACCCCCATACAGTTAGATATACGATATACGTATATACACACATGTAAATATAGAAATTGGAACAAAAATAGAAGAAACCCCCATACAGTTAGATATACGATATACGTATATACACACATGTAAATATAAATATAAGAAAGAAAATATAAGAAAAAGAAAATTTAATTTTGTTTGCTTAAATGATATTGGAATTGCTTCCCGAACTTTCTTCCTCTCCTCTTCTTCACTAACAACTTACCTACATGCTTACATAATGTTGCTTAAATGATATTGGAATTGCTTCCCGAACTTTCTTCCTCTCCTCTTCTTCACTAACAACTTACCTACATGCTTACATAATGTATACATGTACGCTTTTTGCACATGGAGTTTGAAGTATACTAGGTTTACATTACCTACCTTCATATCAATGTTGTTTAAATCAATATTATGTTTTCTATCATACGTATCTAATTGCTTTGAACATCGTAGGTTTACATTACCTACCTTCATATCAATGTTGTTTAAATCAATATTATGTTTTCTATCATACGTATCTAATTACATTGAACATCAACATATGTACGAGATTATCATGAATTATATTATTTGTGATGAAGCTGAATTCCTCTTTTTTCTAACATCTTCAGAATAAGGATAATTATGGATATCAGAACATTACTGAGAGCCTCTTTAGTTCTTTGCTAATTACATGGAGTTTGAAGTATACTAGGTTTACATTACCTACCTTCATATCAATGTTGTTTAAATCAATATTATGTTTTCTATCATACGTATCGAATTGCTTTGAACATCAAACATATATGTACGAGATTATCATGAATTATATTATTTGTGATGATTCCTCTTTTTTCTAACATCTTCAGAATATGGATAATTATGGATATCAGAACATTACTGAGAGCCTCTTTAGTTCTTTGCTAATTATATCAACTTTGTAAGTCCGTATACACTATACCTACAAGACATGTTCTATTTACTCTTGTAATATGTCTCTTTTTCTCTCCCTCTCTCTCTCTCTCTCTGAGTCTACCTTTCTCTATTTTATCTTAGATAGTCAGACATTTTACATGTTAAAATTTTGCAAAGTGGTTACTTTTTTTGTAGGTTTTGTGACTTTACCGTTGAGTATGATAAGTGTCTCCCCCTTTCCTCTCCTCCTCCTCCTCCTCCTTCTCCTCCCTACATTCCCCTTTCTCCCCTCTCACCCTTTTCTCACGTCACTTTGGCGATTGCCAAAAAACGTTACTGAACGTTTGCAAAATAATAACAATTTCGTTACAAGTTGGGTCGGTTGACCCCGTGATTTTGAATAAATTCCTAGTAAACATTGTTATAAATTACATTTTAGTTTCCCTGTGCTCTACATTATTTTACGGCTATGTACAACTGTACACGCCTGATGGGGACATAGACAATTTGGTTGTCTGCCTCTCTCGGACTTCCTTTGATCTTATGAAGTTGTGAGTAGAATTTGTAGAAGAGAGAGAGAGATAAAGTGTGTGTATGAGAAAGAGAAGGAGAGAGAGAGAGAGAGAGAGAGAGAGAGAATAGATTTACTTTAAAGATCTCCTTTTTGCTTTCAAATAAATTTCATTTAAAGCTTAAAAGTTTACAATAAAATATGGGATTCACATGTCGATTGCAGTACATTACAATTACTTCAAGTTACTGTCTGGTGTTCTCGTTTCGTGTTAACCCACAGTACCTAAATGGAAAGTATTGTCGCAAATCTTACAGACTTATTTACTTACCACCTAACTTATGAAGGACATACTGAACAAATTTTATTTAGATGGTAAACACGTTTGCCAAACTTCGTGAAAATTGAACCAACAGTTCAAGAGTTATATTAGGCAAAATAAAAGAAAAATGATTTGAGTTAGGTACCTAAAATTTCAAATTCGTTTCATTTGTAAAAAAAAAAAAAGAAAAAAAAATCGGAAGGAAACCATTTCTTTTTTATTTTAAAAGAAAGAAAGAAAGAAAGAAAGAAAGGGAAAACCAATTTTTTTTATATTTTTACACCCCAAAAGCTTCCTCTTTTCGTACCCTGTTGGATGAAGACAAGTCCTTTTCAGGCACCCCTAGAGCAATAGAAAGTAACAACTCACGAATTTCCAAATGAGTGAGCAATGTGCTTTCACTTAAAAAAAGTTTAAAAATAAATAAATAAATAGGAGATAGGTACTTGGTATCAGTCTTTGTGTTGGGAATAAAAATGCTGTCGAAGCGATGGGACACGTCTTTAACTATTAATGGCGATGCTTAAAGTAAGACCATTGCGGGATGCGGGGGAAGGAGGGAAAGAATTAATTTACTAATCAACCAGATTATTTACCTGTCGAAGCGATGGGACACGTCTTTAACTATTAATGGCGATGCTTAAAGTAAGACCATTGCGGGGGAAGGAGGGAAAGAATTAATTTAATAATCAACCAGATTATTTACTCTACATTTCCCTCTACCCAATATCCTGGTGAGAGCCCTCTTTTCGTTTGGATATAGAGTTTAGACATTTTGCTTTAAAATTTCCCTCGGGCATTTTTATTACTAAATCAAAATGTGGGTTTTGAAAAAGATGTCGATAAAATAAGGAGTGTACCTGTATACCTACATCTTGATCCTGACCTCTGATATTATTTACCATTTTTAGCCCGTCCTTCCGTTATTATTACGATAGTAATAACAAGTTGGGCCCGTCCCTCCGGGAATTTTTTAGTCCGTAGTTTATTTGATCGTAGTTAAAGAAAATCAGTAGGTACCTATGCAAAAGAAAAAAAAAATCCCCACTTTATAATTATTTTCAATTTCACGAGAAAACGGCGAGGGTGCTCCCTTTTCTTCGCCGAATTATCTCAAAGTCCTCTTACGCCGAACTCCGTCTAGTTCCCTTATCACTTTGAAATTTTCCATTTTATTATGAAATTGTAAAAAATAATTAGTTTTTTTTTTCCTCTCTACACAAAACAAAAAGAAATTTCTACAAAAGGAATTTTTCGTTTGATAAAATTCGTAATTTATTTTCTACACTTTAATCTCGAAGCAGGATAACAGATAACAGCATTAATATTCTATCAATGTAGCTTTTTTATTGCCATTTCAGAATCGATTAATTTCTTTTAATGTCTTAAGTGTCCTCAGGATATCTAGTTATTATCTTTTTCCTGATTATTATACTAATTAGGTAATAAATGAAATGGAAACAAGGGCGATCAATATTATGGTCTATTAGTCCTGAATATAGGCACATAATTATAACCTTTTGCATTTTTTTTCCTATTCTTTTATTTTCTTTTCTTCTACCAGTTCCACCTGTTCAGTCAAGAAAAGAAACTAAAAGACTGATTAAAAATTCAAAATGATTTGAACACAATTGCTCTCAACAGTGTTAACTATGTAGGTAGGTATCTATCTGATCTCTCAATCTTAATATCGTAAATACCTACCTATTGGGTATTAATATATTCGAATACAGATTAACGCAATTATGATGAATTGTTTTTTCCTATTCTTTTATTTTCTTTTCTTCTACCAGTTCCACCTGTTCAGCCAAGAAAAGAAACTAAAAGACTGATTAAAAATTCAAAAAGATTTGAACACATTTGCTCTCAACAGTGTTAACTATGTAGGTAGGTATCTATCTGATCTCTCAATCTTAATATCGTAAATACCTAGGTACCTATTGGGTATTAATGATGAATTGTAAAATTATGATGAATTGTAAAATCGCGGTTTGACAGATAATACTAGTACCTAATTGTCTATTATCGTTAGTCCACCGGTATGAGATATAGATAATCTAATACAGCGCTTGTCACGTGATATTGACGTGTGGTTCATACCTACTGTGACAGTAGAAATTGGATGTCTAAATGTGGGCTTTTAGTAGTAAATTTGTCTATTTATAAGTAAGCGGTATCTATCTCACCCAATAGACAATGGGGATTTTCATTTGAATTTCTCGAGGAATTACGATTCCTTCCACAAAAAAGTGCCAATTAGGGATGTTGAACCTGGTTTTTGACAACAACACTGGATAGAAAACTGGCCTTTTCCCAATACTAGGATCAATAAATATTCCTAGCCATTCAAAAGATAAAGAGTTATTATACGGAACTTCTGAGACATACTGTTGTGGGATTCGGGATTTGCTCCGAGATATACCATGAATAGAATTTTGCTACGACCTATATACATGATTAACAATTCAGGTAGGTTCACAAACGTCTCACACTGCGTAAGATTGATAACGAATGCGATTATAGGTAATTCTGTATTATTGTTTGTGTTACTTGTAACACGCTTGATGGTTGTGTTTCGTTGATAGAGCAATAGTTTTTTTATTATTATTTATATAATTAATTTAATCGTGAAGAAATGTCGAATAATTATGCACCACAAATTATTGCGGCAAATCTAGGTAAGTGTGATTTTTCAAAATTGCTTGATTCATTATGATTTAAAAGTCGGTATTTATGTATTACTAGCTGAATTCCGTCGCTTCGCTCCGGAATCCCGCTAGTTCATCCCGAGGCATGGCCAAACTTTTTGTTATTTACAGCTTGTTTGACAACTCTCCTGGGTGGATGTTGGATATCTTGGGCATCAGTGTCTTTGAACAAACTGAGTGACACAGAACCTGACTTGGAACAAATAGGATTCCGCTTGAGCAAATATGAAATATCTTGGATGACCTGTTTACTGGATTTTGGAAATTTTTCCAGCCCAATCTTAGCATGTGTTTTAATGGATAAAATTGGCCGCAAGTATGCGTTGCTTTTATCCTCCGTGTTTTATTGTGTACCCACATTGTTCTTAATTTATCCTGACGTGATGTCTCTGTACATATCAAGGTTTTCTGTAGGGTTTGCTAAGGGCATGGCATTTACAATATTGCCCTTGTATATTAGCGAAGTTTCTGATAGCCGTATTCGTGGAACTCTTGTTGCTTTGGGGTCATCTCAAATGTATGTGGGACTTTTACTAGTTTTATTTATTGGCCCTCTTATTTCTTTGAAAGCATTGAGTATTTCCTTATGTGCATTACCCTATATCTTTATGGCTTTATTTTCATTTATGCCTGAATCACCATATCATTTGGCAGTTCAAACCCTATATCTTTATGGCTTTATTTTCATTTATGCCTGAATCACCATATCATTTGGCAGTTCAGAAGAAAGGTAGGTACTACGTGAAGTAGGAGGACACAAATTATGAAGTGAATAAAAGGCGGGGTACAAAATTGATTTCTAATCTTTTTTGGGGTGGGATGGAGTTTTGTTTATTTTTTGTGGCACTTGATTTATTTTGGGAGGAACGACTTGGCGGTTTGAAAGTATTGTAAGAAAATCAAAAGCTGACATGGAAGAGGGTAGTAGTTTCACTCAACTCTTCACAAATCCGGCTAATCGCAAAGCCTTGTTTATAGTTCTAGTTATTTCTTTTTTCCAAAGACTAGGGGGTATCACTTCATTGATCGTTTTTGGACCAAAAACTTTTCCAGAAACTAACATCAGCTTACTTAATCCTGCGCATAGTTCTATTATTGTAATGTTGAGTATTATTGCTGGTTCTGTGATACAATTTCGTCTCTCTGATGTCATGGGACGTAGAGCATTGTTAGGGTTCTCAAGTATAACTGTTAGTATTGTGCTTCTTCTTATAAGCATTTATTTCATATTTCCTTCCATGGATTACAGCTACTTGGTGTATGTTCTGATTGTAATGTATGGATTTTCATACAATGGAATTGGTGCTGTTCCATTTATTCTATTAGGTGAACTTTTTCCAATGAATATCCGATGTCAGTCTTCATCAGTAGCAGCAGTTGCTATGGCTGCCGGATCATTCATAACTAACAAATTTCACCTTCTATTAGTAACTTATACCAATACGTGTGTTATATTTTTATTCTATTCTTTCATTAACCTTTTGACCTTTTTGTTCACAATGAAGTATGTTTTTGAAACTAAATGTAAAACTTTTGAAGAAATACAGGAGCTTCTGCAAAAGAGTTTGAAAAGTTCACCAAAAAACTGTAGAACCCGTCACAAATAACGTGAATGTTCTAATGTTTCCTTGCTCAACTACGAAAATACCCGAAATAAATTCATCTTGAACCATCGCACTGTATTATGTAGATGTACCTATGAACAGGACGGACTTTCCTGAAGATTTAAATAATTTCATAGGCGGGCGAAAACAAGGGTAAAACAAGGGATAGAGGAAGACAGGGATGAGTATTTATGAGTTTAATTAAAAAGGATAAACCTGGAGCGAAACAACCCAGGGATACCTAGCCTTGGCAACCCTACGTTTTCTTTCTTTCTTTCTTTTTTTAATTTACAGGAAAATATCCTTTGGATTCCAAGAAAATTAAAAACGAAATACCTAACATTTATATCAGGTGCCTAACTGTGATCGTGATAAAAGGGGCATGGAACGATGATCTCATGAGGAAATAATTTTATTAAAAAATTACACTTGGATTCATTTTTTCTTTACTTTCTATCCAGTGTAATGAAAAATTTTGTTCGAATTGGGTTAAATTTTCAAAATTGGGAAATGGATGTTTCCATCCATTTTAGGGTCTCCTGATCCTAAATTCAATAAAGCCTACTCTAGCTCTTGAAGGGTCAAGGGTTTCAAAGGAAGGTTGTTACATTTATTTTCATATTGACAAGTTAGTTTGCAAGGCATTTATGTTGGAGTTTTCACTTGCCTTGAAATTAATACTAATTTATTAATACACTTTGCCCCATGTGGGACAAAATTCAAATTTTATCTTCCTGCAGAACGCTATAGGTATTTTTGTGACCACATAGGTATTTATATTTCAGATATTCAGGCCGTTTTCCCCTACCTCATTCTCTCGCCTAAATGGGATAATAAGAGTCAGTGCGAGGGATAACGAGCAAAGAAAAGGATTACACAATTTTGTTGCAGAATTTAGGAGCGATCTCATGACAATTTTTAGGTATTTATATTTCAGATATTCAGGCCGTTTTCCCCTACCTCATTCTCTCGCCTAAATGGGATAATAAGAGTCAGTGCGAGGGATAGCGAGCAAAGAAAAGGATTACATAATTTTGTTGCAGAATTTAGGAGCGATCTCACGACAATTTCTGAAAAGGATCCAATTTGAAGAGTTTGCCCCACTCTTCACATGTTATTTAAGGTACTTCAAAATCCCTCTCAGGTTTAAGATTGGGCCCCTTACTGTCCACGTTAGCTAAGTTTTTTACTATTCCCTGCGACCGCCCTGAGCTACACCTCTGATTTCATAAGGCTTATGGTATTAAACGTTTAATTTCACATGACCCTTGTCTAGCATCTACCTATTATCTACGTCTTCCTCTCTTTCTACCTTCATTCTTACTTAATACCTCCTAACCTACCCTCTTTGTCTTCTTCGAGAGAAAAAAACCCTTGTCTCTATCTTGTAAAAAACTAAACTTAATGAAGTTTTCTTCTTTACAAAGTTCATTAAAACTGTTTCTACGCGAAAATTACTTTTTATCTTTTTAATAACTGATGAATATAAAAAATCATTTTTTACTTTATCCCGTCTCCTCTCTCACTCACTCTTATCTTGTCCTTTCCTGTCTCATCACGGATTTGCTTGTATTACACCTATTTATGACGTCAGAGTCATTCCTTTTCATTCTCTCTCTAATCTTTGAAATTTACTCTCATTATCGTATTGTAATCTTTACCTAATATAATCGTACTTCTCCTTTTCAATCATTTTTTATCTTTTCCATTAACCCCTTTGATCTCTTTTGAATTATTATCGTGAATAAACGACTAGTTCTATCATTCAAAAATCTTTTCTATCCTTACTATTGTCGAGGTTTCGAGATTTCAAGTTGAAAATTCCCAAGGAAAGAAAATAAAACAAGTAGTATGGTACAAAAGTTGGATAATAATAATGACAGAGAAGAAAGCCAAGGCAGGTCGCATGGGGATTGCACAAAAGCTTAGCGGGCCAGGTAGGAAAGGTATGTAGACGGAAACTTTTGTCTTGCATTTTTCGGTCCTCAGGAGGGCCTATAATTCGAGAAAAGATTGACATTCTGAGTTGTGGCAAGAAATGGAGGAATGTTATAT
>NW_007381217.1:14206-15304 GCF_000475195.1 Diaphorina citri | reverse complement strand
AAGGTTTTCTGTTGCATTTTTTTCGAAGGCATATCTTCTTTTATATTTCGACATAACTTTCACTTTCCAACTTACCTTATAGTCGACTTTGAATCTGTCCTCGGGCTGGAAGGGCTGTCCATCTCTCAACCATTGAAACTGCGGGGTCTCTCCAGACTTGAGCAGATCTGAGTTCTCCAAACCGTAGAATATGGTCTTATCATCTGAAGCATAGAAAATAGAGAGGTTTAATAAATAAATCATCAAACTATTTCTATATCTGAGCTACTGTGAGACTAAATATGTAATATAATATGTAGTGCTTATTAATACTGCTCGCATAGGACTGATAAGTCTCTTTACTCCAGCAGTAGGTTACTACTATTATTGTGGTCAAATTCTCAAATTATTTTGAGGATGAAATTCCATACCTCGGCTGGGATTGAACCCACGGTCCCACGCCCTCCTGTTTACCAGGCGAGCGTCTTGACCACTACGTCAGGTATATACATAATATCGATATAATAAAATCAGATAGGTAGTAGGTGCGTACAACATTATGTACGTGTACATATATACCACACTTATATCTGTATATAAATAAATGGACCGATTCCAATAATTCCTCATTACATTGTATAGGTTCCCTATTCTATTCATAATAATATGTATGTAGGGTAGGTGCACGGCAGTGCGCCAGGCCAAGTTCCTGCTTCAGCACGCACTGTGTATATTACACGAAATATTTCCACGCTTTATTTTATAATAATATTCCAAATCGTACTATCGTGAAATTTGGACCATATGCATGCATATGCACCTAAATATGCCTACGAAATTTAACAAAGTTCTAGCTTTAACAGAAGGAGTATCACATGCCTTCACATGAAGGATTAAAAAAGCTGGTATCACATGCCTTCAGGCACATTCGATTTGTCAAGGGTATAGGTTTTCATTGCCCTTGGGATCAATTTAATTTGAAGAAACCATTTACTGATGGAAATTGTAATGGAACAATTTTTAACAACTACCTACCTACCTAGTTAAAAAAAAAAAAAAAAAAAAATAAAAAAAAAAAAAAAAAAAAAAACACCCCCCCCCCCCCCCCGGGCCGGTGGG
>NW_007381217.1:6526-13657 GCF_000475195.1 Diaphorina citri | reverse complement strand
CCACTCGCTATCCGTCATCCGGCATCCGGTAAACCGAGTCGTGAGTGGCTGTTCGAGCATCCGGTCTACTCGACTGATGTGATACTCACCGGATGTCCCGGATGAATATAAAATTTTATATTATCACCGGATCCGGTGAACGAAAACTAATCGTGAGTGGGGCGCTTCCGGTCTGTCATCAGTTGTACCTTTTTTGTTTACTTTGCAGGTTATTATTTTACTCGGGATTTTTGATTCGAAAAAATAAATAAACTGATTTGAGTTATGTCGCGAACAGACTTGAGTTAAAACAGACTGAAGTAATGGTTGACTTCATTGCTATCTATAGGTCCGAGACCTGCTTGTGGAAGAATCGCAACTAATCCGGTGACCGGATCCGGTATACCGGATCGTGGGTGGCCGCCTTAATATGAGTTTGTTTCAAGGGTTCAATGCTCTTGGACACTTATATTGGAACTTCGAACACCAATGGTGTTGGGTAGGTACAGATTTATTAACTCTAAAAAAATTGTATGAATTTATGAAATAAAGTGACTAATAAATGTATATTGCACATTGCATAATCAAATAGATTACAGGCGTTCATACAAAATTCGGGCATCTGGCATCTCCACTAATTAATAATTTAATGGAAAGAAAGAAGCGAGATCTGATTTATAAGAACTGTAGCTTAATTATTTTTTATTTTTATATATTTTTTTCTTTATTTCTTCCGCTATAATTCTCGAACAGTTGGTCCAATTTTGGTGAACTTCAGCAAAAATGTTCAACAAATTGGAAAATTCACCCAATTAATTATGGGTTCTATGGGGGGCCCCTCTTTTTCTATTTACAGATCTAACTATAGACTTTACTAGCGCTCTATTTCAAAGAACTAAATTTTGTTGTCTACTGCTCCTATCTATGAGTCTACAACTAACTCTCAAAAATTTCTGAGCACTATTGAGCAAACGTTTTTGCTCGACCCATTAAAACCTGTAGTACGTACATACGTACGTACAGACCATGGTCTAAAAACCACTTTTTCGGAATCAGGGGACCCCAAAACGGATATTTCCAACCATTTCCCGATTTTGAAAATTTGGACCGATTGCAATACTTTCATTACTAGTATAGTTCGCTATACTGTAGTGATAGAAAGTAAAAATTTCCTACTATGCTATGGTTAGTATGAACAAGATTTCAAACAGAGTGGATCGGAGAGCATTTAGCTTTATGCGATTTGAATTCGTCGCTTCTGTCTACCTGCTCTATGCGCTATGCTCTGTTTTTAGCTCTCATTCACATTTACCTAGGTACCTCGATACAAAAAGGACTTTATATTTATAGTAAGTTCACTCACTTCTAATTATAAGAACACTGTTCAACCTCACGGTAGCCAAGAAATGGGAGCTTTCACCCCCGTTCAAAACACAAATAATCCTGAGAACACTCACTCTCAAACTTCGAAACGATACGAGAGAAAAAAAAGGGCAACGAAAACTGGAAAAAATGGATCTTGGAAAACGGAATTTGAATTATGGACTGTCATTGAGAATATGGTCAGTAACCTGTTTTCCTCCTATTAATCTTCTTACCATTTGACTTCTGGTTCTGGAACAGCCTCTACTTCAATAGAGAGACTCAAACTCTGGCCTTCATCTATTTCCACAGTCTCAGGCAATGTCTTCTTGAATCGGGGCTTAGCTTTCACCACGAAGTTAGCGTCACATTTGAGTTTACCTGAAAATTGGAGAAATAATAGAATCATTAATGAGTACTATTCACTATTGCAAACCTAACCTTTTCATACTATCACTGGGCTTAATGGTGACATTGCCAGCCTAGTTAGTTTGGTGGGTAGTAAGTTTGTCTTGTAAGAGCTACATATGTCGCGGACTTGATTTCCGCCCGGAGTGGACTTTATCCTGAACAGATAAGGTTTGGTCTCAGAACGACTGGCTTTCTCCTATCCTGTCTTCCTTCTTTCTTCGACTATGGGACAATGAGACCCTTGTTCCAGTTCCCTCAGTCAACCTTCCCCCAAAGAGAAAGAAAAATGTGGCTAGCTTCACAAACATAATAACTCACCCAAATGGTTGTTAACTTCACAGATATATTTGCCGGCGTGTTCTCTCTCTACTTGGCTCAGTATTAGTTTGTATGTACTCGTATTGCTAGCGGGCGGGAATCGAACCCGCGGCCTAGCGCTTACAAGGCAGACGCACTACCAACTAAGCTAACTAGGCTGGCAAACTCAATGGTGAGGGTGTGTACGCCGGAGTCATCGTAAGACAGGACCAGGTCCTTGGTCTCTTTCACCGGCTTGCCGTCCTTCAACCTGAACAAGGGACATAGGAGGGTTAATATTGTAATCGTTTGTCTGTCTGGCTGGGCCACGTTTAAACAGGGAGTATACTGTATACCAGCCTGGATTCCCCTTGCTAAAGAAATAGCAAAGGTTGAGTGCGAAGGGGATCTGCTCGTAAAACTTGTTGCCAAAACCAAATGTCAGTCCAAGCAATCACCCTACTTAGGGTTGATTGAGGGATGACGAAAAACGCCGAACCCATCTGTGCACGGGAAGGCGAAGAAAAAGAAGAATGCGCTAGTCGTAATCGTAGGCTCCGTAGCAAAGTAACCCCTTTACTCACCATTTAACATCAGGCAAAGGATCCCCCTCCACTTTGATCTGGTAGGTAATGGTGTCTCCTATATTACAATCCACTGCCTTGGTCATGGTACGTAGGAATTGAGGCGGGGCGTGTACAGTCACTCGGGTAAAGTCGGTAATAGTCGACATTTCGTTCGTGGCGGTGACAGAATAGGAGCCGGAATCTTTCAGTGTTGCTTTCTCAATGGTGAGGGTGTGTACTCACTCACTGACTCACTTACTCATACTAATTCTAACCCACTTCTAGATGGCGCCCCGCCAAGTCAAGAAAGTTTGACCGTCCTCAATACTTTCCTACGATGGCATTTCTGGCTTCCAAGCCAAGCCAAGCCATGGTTTTCAAACCAGGAGGCAGGAGTAAACTAGTAATCAGAATTCATAGGAGCAAGCGGTAAACAAAGAAGAAATTTTATTGACGGATTGCCCAAAATTTGTCTACTTTGTAAGCAAGCGCTAAGTCGTGGATCTGATTTTTGTCCGGGGCGGATACTATCTCTTGAAAACAGTCGTTTCCTTACAATTTACAAAGGACTTTCAAAGCATGGTTGCGTTCCTGATGGCAACTTTACAAAATTTTGACAATAACTACAATTATTATTGTTATGTAATGTTTCTCAAAAAAAGAAAAGATTCTCTTATATATTATGTTGGTACGAAAAAGTTCCCCTTATACATGTTAGTAAAAAAGATTTTCTTATAAATGTTCATAAAAAAAAGATCATTTTAAATGATAAGGGAAGGACATTGACAGGGATCCTGGGAGAATTTTATACCAAGATACATACACAGGGTATGTATTCGACTTACAATTTGACTTCGGGTTTAGGAGAGCCAGACACCTTCACCATAAACCGAAGGAATGTCTTCTCCAATACCGCTGTGTTTTTCATACCAATGAGGAACTTGGGTGAACCATCTGGTGAATCTTCTTGATGATCATCTGGGGAAAAAAATGGAAGAGTGGTGAAGATAAAAAAAGCCGACAGTTATTCATGTAATTTATTTAATATTATTTATGTGCAGTACCTATCGACACAAAGTTGTTCTTGTTGTTGTAACAGTCCCCTCCCTACTCTGTCTTTATCAGGCGGGCACATTGACGTTTGAGAGGGGCGGGGGCAATTATGAACACATGTACATAAGTCAATACGAATAACACATGAAATCGTAACTATGAAAAATACCTAGCCCTGTTTCATACAGTTCAGTTTTTATGATATTGAATAGAAATCCTCTAAACTTCTATTAGGATAAAATATCATACTGCTGACACATTGCCAAATTAACAAACACAGAAAATGGTAAGATCGATACAGTAAAATATTTTTGAAAGATTTCTTTCGTAATTATTTATTTATTTTAATCCCAGCCAGACCTTCCTTATCGTAGGTAATATTTCTAGTGAAGTAGGTTAATTGGTTGATGGGCGCTAATGGAATGAATGGAGTTTTATTGGGACCCATTAAAATTAGTATTGCTGAAGGCCAATTTTGTCAGAAAAATTAGCTGATAAGTTTTAATGCACTATTGGACTTTCGGGGAGCCTTTTGTCTGTCTGCGTGAGGTCTGCAGTATGCTGAACTTCCTGAATTAACATTATTGTTCGGTAATTGCATTATTGATAATGATTTCCTGCCCGTTACGATACCTGATGGATAAGGGAGGGAGTGATTAATGGATCTTCTTCTTCTTCTTAGCCTTTTCCTACTTAAATAGGGTCGGCGTTTCTTGTCAGTCCCTTCCAGGCAGCCCTGCTGTGTACCTCATGTCCTGTTAAATTTTTCTCACTCAAGTCTTGATTCACAAAATACTTCCACTTTTTTCTTCGGTCTACTTTGCCCTTTTCTCCCCCTCACTTCCATTCTCTCAACTCTCAAACCTATGTATGTAGCTCTCATCTCTTCTTTCAACGTGACCATATAACTGTAATCTCCTCTATCTACTTATAGAGGTAAACTCTGTAGCCAGGCAACAGCTTCTGAACTAAGAGTTTTGATATCCTCAATATTTCCCTTCAATGACAGAGATGGACTGTCATTGAGAATATGGTCAGTAACCTGTTTTCCTCCTATTAATCTTCTTACCATTTGACTTCTGGTTCTGGAACAGCCTCTACTTCAATAGAGAGACTCAAACTCTGGCCTTCATCTATTTCCACAGTCTCAGGCAATGTCTTCTTGAATCGGGGCTTAGCTTTCACCACGAAGTTAGCGTCACATTTGAGTTTACCTGAAAATTGGAGAAATAATAGAATCGTTAATGAGTACTGTTCACTATTGCAAACCTAACCTTTTCATACTATCACTGGGCTTAACGGTGACATTGCCAGCCTAGTTAGTTTGGTGGGTAGTAAGTTTGTCTTGTAAGAGCTACATATGTCGCGGACTTGATATCCGCCCGGAGTGGACTTTATACTAAACAGATAAGGTTTGGTCTCAGAACGACTGGCTTTCTCCTATCCTGTCTTCCTTCTTTCTTCAACTGTGGGACAATGAGACCCTTGTTCCAGTTCCCTCAGTCAACCTTCCCCCAAAGAGAAAGAAAAAATGTGGCTAGCTTCACAAACATCATAATAACTCACCCAAATGGTTGCTAACTTCACAGATATATTTGCCGGCGTGTTCTCTCTCTACTTGGCTCAGTATTAGTTTGTATGTATTGCTAGCTTCACACATAATAACTCACCCAAATTGTTGCTAACTTCACAGATATATTTGCCGGCGGGTTCCCGTTCTACTTGACTCAGTATTAGATTGTATGTATTGCTAACTTCACACATAATAACTCACCCAAATTGTTGCTAACTTCACAGATATATTTGCCGGCATGTTCTCGTTCTACTTGGCTCAGTATTAGTTTGTATGTATTGCTAACTTCACACATAATAACTCACCCAAATTGTTGCTAACTTCACAGATATATTTGCCGGCATGTTCTCGTTCTACTTGGCTCAGTATTAGTTTGTATGTATGCCCATCTGTTTCTTCTACCTTGGTGAATTCGGACAGTTTCTCCGTAATTTCTGTTTTATCATGGAACCTGGAGGATGACCATGTTCTCGTTCTACTTGGCTCAGTATTAGTTTGTATGTATGCCCATCTGTTTCTTCTACCTTGGTGAATTCGGACAGTTTCTCCGTGATTTCTGTTTTATCATGGAACCTGGGGGGTGAGTCTATTTATCAATATCTGGTTAACTTTATTATGTTAGGGTGATCTCTTATTAGATCCCCAGTGTGCCGCGTCCGAATTTTATTTCGGTCTATTGCACTGCTGTTTTTATTTAGGACGAGTAACTTTCATACTTTCACACGTACTTTGTCCAGAGCCTTTACAAACCGCGAGGCTTTTCAAATTCCCCAACAAATAGTGAACTGTATTAGAAAGAGGATAGGTAAAAGGACTTACAGTTTGAGGTATGGTTTGGGGAATCCTTCACAAGTGAATTCCATCATAGCAGTAGAACCCAGACTAGATTCAAATGTTTTGGATTCCGCGGACATCTTGGGCGCCATGGGTTCACGTGCTAACTGATTGACGGAGCCCTGGAAATGAAATAGAGAAATGTATTTAAAACAAGAGACCTTTTAATCTAGCAGTAGGCTACTACTGTTACTGTGGTCAATTTCTCAAATTATACTGAGGATAACATTCCATACCTCGACTGGAATTAAACCCACGCCCTCCTATTCACCAGGTGAGCGTCTTGACCACCACCGAGGCAGGTAGTACTGGAAGTATTACCGGCTTCGGTAGTGTTGAAATTCAAATTAAACTGATCCCGGGGTGGTGTATAGGTACCTACTACTATTATTAGTTACCTGAATGGTTAGTTCTGCAGAGCAGGCTAGCCGTCCAGTAGATGTAGTACCCACACATGTATACAGACCAGCATCCTCAGGCTTTACATTCTGAAACACCAGCTGTAGGGAATCACCTTCATCCTGCAATCAGAGAAATATGGGCTCGGTACAAATGACTCGAGAATTAATTACTTACACTTAGCGCTCCGTCCCCCTAAGTGAAGAGAGTTTGACAATACTTGACCCAAACATACAGATTAAGGAGCGCGGTAGCCCTCCGCCCCGCCAAGTCAAGAAAGTTTGACCGATTACTTGATAGTGTAATATATCAAAACAATCAATACAATAAAACTATTTCCAACATAGTCCTAAGCTATAGGTTACAGAAAACTTATTCAGACTGAACATTATTAATTTTATAACTTTGCATCCCCCAAAAGTATCAAACCTACTAAGATGCGCACCCGTTTTTGTCTACGTGTGAATACTTGCAAAGAATGTCTCTTCACTTTTTTATAACCCGTGTAGTCAGTTATTTTAAAAAGAACAAATGGCGCAACAGGATTCTTACTAAGACCTCGTAGCAATGATCAGAAACTGAACGAGCACCAAACCACTTTCTGTTGGTACCGAACCGAACCGACCTCGGTCTTACGTAGCATCTTTCATAATCTCC
>NW_007381217.1:0-6060 GCF_000475195.1 Diaphorina citri | reverse complement strand
AGTCAGTTCTGACCCAAAGAAGTTAATTGTACACTAGGTGTTCTTCTCTGTAATCTGTGTATATGGCTTTTGAACTGTTTTACCTTACACGGACTTCTCGTACACTATGGTCGAAGCAAAATGTTAGGAAGTAGCAGCTCATGTGTACGGTCTACTGATTGAGGGACAGAGCGAATTCGATCCGTTGATATACCAATTTAACTATGTATCCGGTATGAATATCACGTATACGTACGTATAGGCCAGGTGTAAAGTGCTATCATGCTAAGATCTTATAATAATCTTCTATGTTCGCAGCCTTTATAGAGCACATTTATATGT
Organism: Diaphorina citri; assembly: GCF_000475195.1. Classification (NCBI taxonomy): domain Eukaryota; kingdom Metazoa; phylum Arthropoda; class Insecta; order Hemiptera; family Psyllidae; genus Diaphorina; species Diaphorina citri. The sequence continues at coordinate 5,739 of NW_007381217.1, read as the reverse complement.
GTGCACCGCACGACTTCGTCCTTGAACGCGGACCGCGTGAGCGGCACGTGGATGAGTGTATGTATAAATAATACTTATCTTATCGCCTTGAGATCATATTGTGTACATTACTTCCTTATAACCCTTAGCCAGTAAATGGAGAATGATGGATTTGTGTATATTCACCAGCCATATGACATATGACCATGTGCATGTATTATAAGCGATGGCATGGGATGATAGATTAAAATAATAGTAGCTATAAGTACATAGAATGGGATCGCGACTCACCAATTCTGCGAGCGGACCATTTGTCCTCCCGCCACCCAAGTTAGGTCGGCTCATTACCTTAAATATAGGGAGTTTTGATTAAACTCTGTAAACTGGTGTTCCTTATCCTGCCATTTGCGGATGACGGACCCTCATTTTCTGTGGAAATTTTAATGGAACAATTTTTAAAAAAGCCCTACCTCCCTAGTTAAAAAAAAAAAAAAAAAAAAATGAAAAAAAAAAATGAAAAAAAAAAGTCACTCATCCACTCACCGGTGACGCTGAGCGTTGCTTCACTCTCGGCCTCCCCGTGTTCATTCATAGCAATACACTTGTACTGGCCTGCGTCCTCTTCAGTCACCTGGGGTAGAATTAGTTCGTAGTAACCGGCGCTAGAGCGCGACTTGTCGATCTTCACGCGCTGATTGGCGGAGGTGATGAAGCGATCGTCCTTGTAACTAAGGGGGGAAAACAAAATTATAGTAAGTTCAACCTAATTTACCATCGTCTTTGTAAAAAGAGGAAAAAAAATCTTATTAGTTCAACCTAAGTACTATCGTCTTTGTAAAAAGAGGGTAGTAACCGGCGCTAGAGCGCGACTTGTCGATCTTCACGCGCTGATTGGCGGAGGTGATGAAGCGATCGTCCTTGTAACTAAGGGGGAAAATAAAATTATAGTAAGTTCAACCTAAATTACCATCGTCTTTGTAAAAAGAGGAAAAAAATCATATTAGTTCAACCTAAATTACTATCGTCTTTGCAAAAAGAGGAAAAAAAATCTTGTTAGTTCAACCTAAATTACTATCGTCTTTGTAAAAAGAGGAAAAAAAATATATGGTGAAGACACAAATTTCATTATTCGACCCGCAGACTAAGCTGAACGATTTCGGTTATAGGTAGGTAGGTGGTCTGTTATCTGTTATTTTCCATCTGTTATGGGCAAATTTAAAGCGGTTGTTCTCTTATTTTTAAAATAAGTAACAAATAAAATAATGAGCCCTCCAGATTTTGCATGAACGTAAATTCGCGCCTGAACGCTACGACAAAACAAAGAATCAACTACCTACATACCTATGTAGGTACCTTCCTATATTGCGTTGTGTTGAGTGATGGGCGATATTTCGACTGACTGTGTAACATATCAACCATCAACATTACCTACATAACAATTGAAACTACACACATGTACATAACACACATATCACATACACATCACATCTATATGTTCGATGTCATTCCAAAGATAAATGATTTCCGTTGTTAATTAAAATAGCGAGCAAATTGTGCCATATTCCATGATGATAATTTCAAATAAATAAATCAATGAAACAAATAGATAATAGAAAGATAATAACAAAACACGTGTATAATCATTATATGATAATAACAAAACACGTATGATAATAACAAAACAATATGATAATAACAAAACACGTCTATTCAGATTGAAAAAAGAAAAAACGAAGTGAGATGAAAATTTTTACCCGTTTTTACTTTCCTTATCCTATAATTCCTATAGGAAGGAAAGTAATGTTTTTTTTCTGTTTGAATACCTACCTATTTTTTCTTTTGTAACTTTCTAATGGATGGCACGATTGTGTTGAAAATAAACGAAAACATTTCAATCAATAAAATAAATACCAAATAGAGCCTACTACTCATTAGTTTTAGATTTTAGAACATTTTCTGAGTGAACCGAACTACAAGTAATTTAATTGGTGGAGATGCCAAGTTACCAAATTTTGTATGAGTGCCTGCAATCTGTTGTGATTATGCAATGTGCAATACACTAAAATTCGTTGAGGATAACAATACATAAAGATTTGGTAAAATCTCCTTGTAAATGTCAGTAAAAAGGTCCTTTTATAAATGTTTTGTAAAAAGAAAAAAAAAATAGTCTCTTACAAATATTAGTAAAAAAAATATGGATAAAATCCGCCCCGGGCGGGAATCGAACCCGCGGCCTAGCGCTTACAAGGCAGACGCACTACCAACTAAGCTCACTAGGCTGGCTACAAAATAAATGAAAAACCAGTCAGTCTAGTTAGCTTGGAGGGTAGCACGTCTGCCTTGTAAGTGCTAGGTCGTAGGTTCGATTACTCGGGGCGGGCTTTATCCTAAGCAGATAGGTAAGGTCCGTTCTCGGTAGGGCTGGTTTCCTCCTATCCCTTCTCTTCCTTCTCTCTTCGTTTTCAGAAAGAGTAATTATAGTTCCCTCTATGAAACCTCTTAAAAATCAAAAACTGTGGAGTTAAAACTTAGAATTCTCTTGATGATAAGGGAAGGACATTGACAGGGATCCTGGGAGAATTTTATACCAAGATACATACACAGGGTATGTATTCGACTTACAATTTGACTTCGGGTTTAGGAGAGCCAGACACCTTCACCATAAACCGAAGGAATGTCTTCTCCAATACCGCTGTGTTTTTCATACCAATGAGGAACTTGGGTGAACCATCTGGTGAATCTTCTTGATGATCATCTGGGGAAAAAAATGGAAGAGTGGTGAAGATAAAAAAAGCCGACAGTTATTCATGTAATTTATTTAATATTATTTATGTGCAGTACCTATCGACACAAAGTTGTTCTTGTTGTTGTAACAGTCCCCTCCCTACTCTGTCTTTATCAGGCGGGCACATTGACGTTTGAGAGGGGCGGGGGCAATTATGAACACATGTACATAAGTCAATACGAATAACACATGAAATCGTAACTATGAAAAATACCTAGCCCTGTTTCATACAGTTCAGTTTTTATGATATTGAATAGAAATCCTCTAAACTTCTATTAGGATAAAATATCATACTGCTGACACATTGCCAAATTAACAAACACAGAAAATGGTAAGATCGATACAGTAAAATATTTTTGAAAGATTTCTTTCGTAATTATTTATTTATTTTAATCCCAGCCAGACCTTCCTTATCGTAGGTAATATTTCTAGTGAAGTAGGTTAATTGGTTGATGGGCGCTAATGGAATGAATGGAGTTTTATTGGGACCCATTAAAATTAGTATTGCTGAAGGCCAATTTTGTCAGAAAAATTAGCTGATAAGTTTTAATGCACTATTGGACTTTCGGGGAGCCTTTTGTCTGTCTGCGTGAGGTCTGCAGTATGCTGAACTTCCTGAATTAACATTATTGTTCGGTAATTGCATTATTGATAATAACATTATTAGTGTTATTATGGTTAATAATGACTCCATCTCTTTATACATTTTAATTTTTTTTTTTTTTTTTTTAAGAAATTAATATGGTTGGCCCTAAACTTGATGACGACAATTTAATAGTAAAAATAGTGAATAACGTGTTCAGAAATATATTGAGAATGCTGAGATGTTACTCACGGAAATCAAAATAGACACCTATACCACCAGCATGGGTATTATTGAGATGCCGTGAACGAAACACAGCCTCTGCATTTTTCATAGTGAAATATTAAAGATTTTCACGTTCATTTTGAACTAGACATGTGTAAAGAATGAGAGAGTTACTCTTTTCACAATTTCCTTTGGACTACCAACCTTGGTACTTACTCAGTCAATGAGTGAGATCCTAAAACATGAAAATCTTTACCGCCCCTATAGGTTTAGTAAATAGGAAAGTATAATGATGAATGACGGGACGAGAACTTTCTCGTCTTGTCTCAAAATTTACAAGGCAAAAAATGCATTTTGTCTTGTTTCGTCTCTCTAGGAAAGTACGAGTATTGTTTTAATTTTCACTATTATTCTGTTTATAATGTTAATTTTAATAGCCCTGATCGTGTGAGTTATTTCACATAGGGTGGTCTCGGGGCATATTTCATATTTGTACGAGTATAACTGTGCATGTGCTTGTGAATGTGTACGTGTGTATACAATAATGATGCACAATTTACTGTGGGTGAATGTTTACAATGTGACCAATTGTAAAAGTAAACAAACATACTGGTAGATACCTAAGTAAATAAGTATATTAGTTTTTTACAACAGTACAAGGGTACAATAATTTTTTACAGTCCTGTAAAAAGATTTATAGCACAATAGCTCTAAAGGAGGCTTTTGGTAAAGTTGAGTTGAACTTTGTGATGCCCACGAAATCGTGAAAAAGGCTCGTAGCTTCCTTCACTTCATAATATCGGTGTCATAAACTCATAATACATTTTTGTTTCAATATGCTTTTACCTACTTAACTTGAGATAGGTTTCTTTTTGTTTGTGTATGTATTTGTCAAATCTTCTAATCTAACTTTGGAGTCACTTTTACTGGGCCAATTGACACTTGTGTATGGGATGACAACACGATATTCCATCTTTTTTTTTATTTACATAATAACATAATAAAATCGTGTTTTTTCTCCTCATTTTTTAAATAGAAAATTCCAAGTTTTCATTGTCATTGGCAAGGCAAGAGCACCAGTGGAATTATTTTCTCATATTCATGAAAACGTCGATAGTTTTGAAATTTAACTCTCGAAATATTTACTGCATATGTTTCAATGCCTGAAGGTCACAAACAAATGACTTCGACCCGACAATATAATATTTCATATAATGACAATATAGGTATGTATATTAAAATGTGGTCTGTATTGTGGTAGGTGTAGAATTTGTGAGATCATTTATCATCACGAGTTCTGTATCTTCTGCCCTGGCCTATTCTTATACAGGGTGTTTCATATAGGGCGGCCTTTCCCTCGTAACTTTTCAACGGATGGGATTTTTATAGAGATGTTTGACAGAGGGAACTGTAACTGCCAAGGTCTTATAGTCCCGAAAGCGAAGCTAGGACAGGAGAAAGGCAGCCGTTTTTGAATTCTGTTAATTACTTAATTTCTAAAGATGAAAAAAGGTCTCTATGCTTCTTCCGATGTTCATTTTTATTCTTGGCACCGGCCAGCAACTGTGGTCAAAATGGCTATTCTCACGAACTTCAAATTTAATGTAATTGAACATTAGAATTAGACCTCGATTAACCTCAGTGATGTAGTGGTTAGCAAAGTGGATTGTGGATCTGGAGGTTGGTGGTTCAGGTCTTGGTTAAGTGTGTAAACATAGGATTGTACGGAAAACCAATACTACTTCACTTTGTGGGTACATATCAAAAAAATATACAGTGTGTAAATGAACACACATAGAGGTTTGTATAATATTTTGCTTAATAAATTAAACACCCTGTATAGTGGGCACGATGGTTAATTTTCTGCACCATTACATCACGTATATGAGGTAGCACTTGTGTTTTGTACTTTGGCAGAGGTGACAATGGTTGAAATGGTTTGTGTACTTGACTTACAACGCAGAGATCTCGAGTTCCAAAGTGAAGAAATTGAAGATTATACCTGCTAGGAGTTCATTGAACTTTAGAAAAAATCTATTAGAAATCATTCAGAAAGAGAAAAGAGATCTTATAATGGCACCTTTAAGCCTAAGGATCTAATCGGACAATTTCCCTTATGGGTTAAATTAAAAGGATGTTTGAAGAGTTTTCATAAGAATTACACACA
>NW_007381216.1:0-15309 GCF_000475195.1 Diaphorina citri | reverse complement strand
TGTCAAACGTAGCAGGATCTAAATACAATTCTTGTCGTAGACCCTTGCCTTAGTGGAAAGAAAATAAGGAAAGTAATACCCATCATATTTAATATTTCTTTGCATACTCTATTCACATTTTGTGTGTTAATTTTTTTATTTGGAAAATACAGGCTGAAAATTATGAATTTCAACTACCTATAAAAGGAGTTTACATCTTTACATTTAAACAAAAGGAGTTTACTAATGTTATTTTGCTATTAGCTACTATGTTCGCGGATTTTGCGATTTTGTTCGCGGATTTGGCGATTTTGTTCGCGGATTTCGCGATTATGTTCGCGGATTTAGTGATTATGTTCGCGGATTTGGCGATTTTGTTCGCGGATTTGGCGATTACTTTCGCGATTATGTTCGCGGATTTCGCGATTATGCTCGCGGATTTCGCGATTATGTTCGCGGATTTCGCGATTATGTTCACGGATTTCGCGATTATGTTCGCGGATTTCGCGATTATGTTCGCGGATTTCGCGATTATGTTCGCGGATTTGGCGATATTTTGGATATTTGGCAAGCCTAGGTATAGGTACCTGTGGAATGTACATACATAGGAAGCCCATACTTTCATCTTAGATGCGCTTGTTTTAGAGACCCATACTTTCAGAGTTAGAGAGCCCATACTTTCCGGAGTTCATTATTCTTCCCATACTCCATACCTTATCAAGTCATCATTATCACCTTAGACACGAGGGTTTTAGAAAGTCAGACAGCCCATACTTTCCCTACCTCATCATTATCTTGCTATAGAAAAAAAGATAACTGAGATAGCCCCATACTTCACCTTTCCAAGGTTTTAAAAAGTCACCTTTAGCTTAGACACGAAGGTTTTTTTTTATTGTCATGTTACGTCAAAATTTAATAATAAATAAAGCACAAATATTACTATTACTATTTAAAAAGTCAATCGTATTAGATAGATAGAAAGTCAGACACTTTCTGTATATCAGAAACATGTTTTAGAGAAAGCCCTGCTTCATATTAACCTCCTGTATGTCCTGTACACGGGGCAATGAGTTGTTAACAAAACACACTATAAAGCTTTTGAAGAGATCTGAGACATCAAATGTCTACATCTACTTTTCGGGGAGTAAAGACTTTTCTAGTTATTTTCTCTGCCCTCGTCACTGCTCCGGGAAAAAGTCGTACTCAACCTAGAAGTGGGATTTTAGTTCCACTTATTTGATAACTAATTGAGCAATGAGCAAAGTCCACTGAAAGTCTGAATGAATTCCCAACAACACTAGATCAGTCTCCTAGTCCTATTTAAATTCGGAGGGCTGAAGTTGGAGTCTCAAAAATCATCGTAACTATTATTTATAGCAACATCAATTCTACGACCGACACTTGATTTTGGATATTTGGCAAGCCTAGGTATAGGTACCTGTGGAATGTACATACATAGGAAGCCCATACTTTCATCTTAGATGCGCTTGTTATAGAGACCCATACTTTCGGAGTTCATTATTCTTCTCTGAGAGACATACGAGCATTTTAGAAAGTCAGACAGCCCATACTTACCTTATCTCATCATTATCTTGTTTCAGAAAGTCAGGCTACTGAGATAGCCCATACTTTCCATACCTTATCAAGTCATCATTATCACCTTAGACACGAGGGTTTTAGAAAGTCAGACAGCCCATACTTTCCCTACCTCATCACTATCTTGCTATAGAAAATAAGATAACTGAGATAGCCCTATATTTCACCTTTCCAAGGTTTTAAAAAGTCACCTTTAGCTTAGACACGAAGGTTTTTTTATTGTCATGTTATGTCAAAAATTAATAATATAAAAAGCACAAATATTACTATTACTTTTTAAAAAGTCAATCGTATTAGATAGATCTAGATAGAAAGTCAGACACTTTCTGTATATCAGAAACATGTTTAAATTTTAGAGTTTAGAGATAGCCCTGCTTCATATTAACCTCCTGTATGTCCTGTACACGGGGCAATAGGTCTATGAAGTCTGAATTGATGTAATTAACACTCGGAGTACACTTTGGAAATTGTAAATACGGGACTCTGAAACCCAACGTTTGGAGTTTCCTGGAGAATAATTGAATTAACATTAACCAAGTATGGAAAACAGCATCCCCTTTATCTGGAAATCTTTCTATTCCGAAGCTCTAGACTCGACCGATATATTCTTCTTTTGTGTTGGAACTTGGAATCCAATGGCTGATAGTGTTACAGAATTCAAATTTCTCCCATTATGTTGTGCAAGGATAAGAATATTTTCAATGGGGGTTGTCACTGAGCCTTCCGCGTCTTTATCTCGTATGACCTGCATCTCATTGTTATGAATAAACCAATGGGGTATCCTCTTCTGATGTCCTTATGCTTATTATGGAAAGGGATTTAGTTGTCTTGTAGCACCGTCAATGATAGTTTTTAGCTCTTCCAATTCCAATGTAGGTCAGAATAAGACTAAGTCAATACTAATGCACGAACTACAAATTCCAGATCCTTGAAGCGGACTTCATTATGAATATTATATCTGTACTGTCTGAGGACAATATCTGTTTGACTTTCTAGGGTTCCAGTGTACCTTAGAAAAGTGGAAAACATGTTGATTAGATTATTCTCTGATAGGGGCTGTATTATTGAAATCAAATTGGAAACAGTACCCACCTTTATGTACTTCTCCTCCTCCTTCTTCTAAGGCTTATTCATCTTCTTTTTTTCGTCCGCTAAGTCCTATTCGTCTTCTTCTCTTCCTCTTTCTTCGGCTTCTTCTTCTTAGACTTATTCTTCGTCTTCTTATATTCGACATCGTCTTCTTGTTGTGCATTTTGAAAAGTACAAATCGATGGGAAGTAGCATTTGTGTAAATGTCGAACGAACGATATTTGAGCATCAACAACTCCCATCATCATCATCAGCTTCAGCATTATTGCTGCCTTGCCTTTTCTTATATTGTGGCGGGTAATGCTCATTTGCTATTCCCAAGGCAAGACAACTGCTTGATAGCGGAAAATGTTATGCATTCACAATACTGCAGGCCTGGCAACCCAACCCGAGTCCCGGGGCTAACTCAAACAAACGGCCCCTCGCAACGATTTCATACAAAGAATGCCTCGTAGTTTTAGCCAAATTTAGGTAGATACAATTCATTCAACCAGGGCTCCCACCCTAATTCAGGGTCGTCCACAGCCTAATCGTTCCCTGGGACTAAGTCCAGAAATGGGCCCCTCTTTGCAACATTTTGTTTTAGGTATTTCTATTATTTTTTTTTCTTTTTAGTGGTAGCTACATAATTATGTATAAGAAGGTGTCAGCTGTCATGAAGGACAGCTCCTTCCAGGCTCCCTTTAAGAGCCCGGGCTTGGGGCAAAAGGGACCGAATGAACCTCCCTTTGAGCGGCCCTGGCAATATCTCTACGTCATATAACGTGACGTATATTGTATAACAGCCTTGAAACTTTCCAAAGTATGCAATGTGCTCAACTTCTTACAAACTTTTCCTCGTCTCACACTCCCTCAAACGTTTAGCTTTTGACATGAAAGTCAATACAAACTTGTGTTTCTCCAAAGACAATAATTTATGAGACTCAGACTCATTTGAGATCAAGGGTATCTTTATTGAGGGTTTTTGCTAAACACAAGGACCCCAGATTTCTCCCATACGAAGAACAAAAGATAAACATCTTTGGCAAAGTAATAACAAAAGTTGTTAACAAAACACACTATAAAGCTTTTGAAGAGATCTGAGACATCAAATGTCTACATCTACTTTTCGGGGAGTAAAGACTTTTCCAGTTATTTTCTCTGCCCTCGTCACTGCTCCGGGAAAAAGTCGTACGCATTCCAGAAGTGGGATTTTAGTGACGAATTCTACTTACACAATTTTGATAGCTAATTGAGTGTAGCTGTAGCGTCCTCTGTATGAATTCCCAACAGCACTATCTCAGTATACTAGTCCTATTTATATTCCGAGGGCTAAAATACCGTCACCAACACTACGACACTTCGTTCTGCCAGTGACTACGTGTATGTAAGTTTTTCAAGTATTTATACAAGAAGTTTGTTCTCCTTTGTGTTTGTATAAAATATACTTTTTCCACTTCTTTTTGTATAAAAGAGAGAGGCTTAATAGGGACCGTTTTTCTTGGAAGTCATACAATATACACTTTATTTCCGGGAAATAATTTCCAATAGTGAATTAATTTTCCCAACCTGACGAAATATCAAGCTCTGTGATTGGTTCTAATGTTCATTAGTCATAGGCAAGACGCAAGAATCCCACGGGACACCGTTAATCCCGTGCTCCTCTTTTGCCATCTCGTATCCAGCACTGTCTTTCACGAGGCTTTTATTTATTTTTTTTTTTTAGTGCTTTATTTAGACTGTCGAATTAGGACATGTAGTCCCATTAGTGTACCGCGTAGAGGCTGAGCGTACCGCGATTCCAAGAAAAAGGTCATGAGCCGCAATTCTTTATTTGCCAGCTTGATTTGGCTCGGAATTAGATTCTCATATTTTCCCAATTCGAGCTTACACATTTTATGAATCCCATATGATTTAGCATCTGCACTACTAACTCCGCTTAACTCCATGCACATAAAGCCCACGCTGAGGCTTAGATATGGGCAAACAACCCCAAAAGATGGGTTCAGCTTACAGGACTCTACTACTATGCGAGAAGAAAACAGAGGGAAAAACCGAGCGTGTAATTTCTCAAACATTTTGAAAAGTAAATATAAACAAGATGATGATGGAAAGCAGAGGGAAATGAAATACAAGAGTGCTAAAAAAAATTGTGTTAAAACACGCTTTATGATTTCATTTCCCTGGCACTTTGTGGATGACAAAATGAAAATGCACTGGTGACAGTTAAACATATTGTCATCACTCATCATTATAATTAACTTGCTATTAGAAAACTTCTAATTATGTAATTATCATGATAAATACTAATCTGATTAAGTTAACCAGGGTCACTTTTGTCCAGAATATAGTGAAGATTTTGACTAACATGACAGGTTGAAAGATTGTGTAGCAAGCGGTGAAGTTAAGCAATTTTAGGCGGTGTTTGTATTCAGATGGGTGACCAGCTGGGCACCTTTGTTCAGTATTCTAGTAGATAACTCTCCCTCCCCTATACATAGGTATCTTCCCCACCTCCAACCTCTCCTCCTCCTTTCCCTCTATGGCAAATGAAGTGCAGGACTGAATTTGGAAAATAACTCACACCGAAACGATTTGAAAAATGTTGCCTTCTGTGGGGTTTTGCCGTATTTGCTGATTTTGAACCAAAAATTTTATTTGTTCCCCAATGGCGACGGAACGTGGGCTGAAAAGGTCCAGGATCAAGGGACCCATACTTCAGGAAAATTATTTGTCAGGAAATTATTTATTTAGCTCTATTAATTAGTCGTGCGATTTCTGACTAATCTATTGAAGAAATTCCCGTTAAAAATGTACCTCATTATGTAGGTACCCTATACATCGATAACATAAAAAAAAGACATGTTATTTGTTAGGAAGAGGAAGTCAAAACCGTTTGGTCCCTGGTCACCTGGTAGAAGATAAGGATACTGAAATTTGGGGATAATAAGTCAATACAGAGTCACACGGTTGTACCATAATACCAATTTACCCATTCGTAGATTCGTCACCCATTAACCCAACCTTTCGAACAGGGTGGCATTTTTAGGCAGAGTTAATGCCATTTCACGTTTGAAAACTAGTTTGATTTTGTTCTGTCCTGGCTGCTCTTCATTTAATTTTTACTTCATTTTACGTTGACGTACTTCCAAGGTGAAATCTCGAAGTCTTTTCCCCCACCCGTGTATGATATAATTCAACTTTTAAACTTGCCTTCAACAATGTATTTATACAAGAAGTTTGTTCTCCTTTGTGTTTGTATAAAATATACTTTTTCCACTTCTTTTTGTATAAAAGAGAGAGGAAAAAAAAGTAATTACTTTCTTACTTTTCTCGTTCTTCGTATTGGAATCGATGCCGTGTTTAAAGAGCAAAGAGAAGAAAACAGAGGGAAAAACCGAGCGTGTAATTTCTCAAACATTTTGAAAAGTAAATATAAACAAGATGATGATGGAAAGCAGAGAGAAATGAAATACAAAATACAAGAGTGCTAAAAAAAAATTGTGTTAAAACACGCTTTATGATTTCATTTCCTTGCCACTTTGTGGATGACAAAATGAAAATGCACTGGTGGCAGTTAAACATATTGTCATCACTCATCATTATAATTAACTTGCTATTAGAAAATTTCTAATTATGTAATTATCATGATAAATACTAATCTGATTGAGTTAACCAGGGTCACTTTTGTCCAGAATATAGTGAAGATTTTGACTAACATGACAGGTTAAAAGATTGTGTAGCAAGCGGTGAAGTAAGGCAATGTTTCGCTTGGTTAGTATCCAGATGGGTGACCAGATGGGCATCTTTGTTCAGTATTCTAGTAGATAACTCTGCCTCCCTTATACATAGGTATCTTCCCCACCTCCAACCTCTCCTACCTCCCCTCTTCTCCTCCTTTCCCTCTATGGCAAATGAACTGTAGGACTGAATTCGGAAAATAACTCACACCGAAACGATTTGAAAAATGTTGCACTCTTGTAAAATACAATAGAAGAAATTGGGGGGGGAGGGAGGTACCTCCCCTACCGATCAAGGAGTGAGGGGAAGAGCTGCCCTTCCATTCATAGAGGGGAGGGTGAGAGTTCCATTCTTCGGGGGGAGGGGGTAAGTCTCCCCCTAGCCACTGATCTGGGGGGGGAGCATGATAGAAATAAAAATTATACAGTTTCACTTGTTTTCGAGTGGAGGGGAAAAGGGTGGTGTTTTGGCGGGGGGGAGGACGTGGATGGGAGAAGGGAGGGGGTGGAGCGGAAAGTGAAAATAATTTGTCAGACCCGTCCAAGCTATCCTGACCACACAGCCGGGCGATAATAATAATTGAAATGTGATAAAGTGGAGAAAACGTCCAGTGTTCGAGTGGACGATTAATATTCTTCCTTCTCCGTTTCTCATACTGCCCCTCTATTTCTCGTACACTGCCCTCTTTTCCCCCTCTACTTCTTTTCTTACCCTCCCTCTTCACGGTTTCCTTCCCCCTCCGTTTCTCATACTTCCCCTCCATTTCTCTTTCTCCCCTCACCCTCTGTTCTCCATCCCTCTTGTATCTACATTTCCTCCCCAACTCTCAAATATCTACTCTTGCACCTCCACCGTATTGTACAATGTCTCTCCCTCTCCTTCTCCCTCCCTGTTCTTCTTCCCTCCTTTTGCTTTCATTCTTCCCTCTCTTTCCTTCTTCTCTCCCCGTCTTTTATCCCTCATCTCTATACAATATCTCTCCCTCTCCTTCTCCCTCCCTGTTCTTCTTCCCTCCTTTTGCTTTCATTCTTCCCTCTCTTTCCTTCTTCTCTCCCTCCCTCTCCCCGTTTTTTATCCCTCATCTCCACAATCCGCAAGTCTCGTTAATAAAAACAACATCGTCTAATTTATCACCGGTATTTATCACTCTCACTCCCTCCCTCTCTCTGTCTATCTCTTTCTTCTTCTCTCTACTGTATCCCTTTCTCTCCCTCTCTTTCTTTCTTCCTCTCTATACCATATCCCTTTTTACATTTTTTTATCTACCCTTCTCACACTCCCATTTTCTATTTTCTATCTCTGCTTTCTCTCTTAATAGACAGAAAGAAGGGCGAGAGAAAGTGAATGAGAAAAACAACATCGTCTAATTTATCACCGGTATTTATCACTCTCACTCCCTCCCTCTCTCTGTCTATCTCTTTCTTTCTTCTTCTCTCTACTGTATCCCTTTCTCTCCCTCTCTTTCTTTCTTCCTCTCTATACCATAGGAAAAACAACATCGTCTAATTTATCACCGGTATTTATCACTCTCACTCCCTCCCTCTCTCTGTCTATCTCTTTCTTTCTTCTTCTCTCTTCTGTATCCCTTTCTCTCCCTCTCTTTCTTTCTTCCTCTCTATTCCATATCCCTTTCTACATTCTTTTATCTACCCTTCTCACACTCCCATTTTCTATTTTCTATCTCTGCTTTCTCTCTTAATAGACAGAAAGAAGGGTGAGAGAAAGTGAATGAGAGAGAGAGAAAGAAAGGGAGAGAGAGAGATGGAGAAAGTGGATGAGAGAGAGGAGACTAAATTAATTGCTGTGTAGGTCTAGATAAGTTCGTCTATAGAAAAAATTGCTCTATTAGCTTTGAATAATTACAGCAAGATATAGGTAGCGATTTTTATTTTATTTTTTAATGATGTAAGAGTTCCTACACTATCTACCTAGCCCATTAACTATGGGGTATCACGCTTTCAATCAGGCCCATTTCGTTTTAGTTTCAGTGAAAAATAATAATAATAATAACTTTTTTTTAATTTTAATTTATTATGGTGCGTATAATAACTTTTGATGCAAAAGTTATACACATACACAGACTAGTTCCATCTTTCATCTAACAGTGTGTGCGTTTTTGAGCTCCGTACCTCTCTTCACGATGTTATTGCATTTAAATAAATACGGCCTTAGTTCCTTCATCCTTCTGGCCGGCTCTATTCTTTTTTGTTGATCCGACCCTAGTTCCTTGTGTGCGTTTCAATAGTACTTTAGATGAGTGACTTTCGTCAGTTTTTGTTTAATTTTATTTTGATGTGTCCTTTCTTGTATTATAATTGGTGTCCTTGTATGTATTTGTAAGTACCTACCTACTTTTAATGTAGTTGTTCCAGAAGTTTCATTTTCTTCAATTTCGCTGGAATTATATCTTAATAGCCATTTTGTATATTATTCCGAAGGACCTGGGTCCTGGTTATGGAGGCTTTACAAAGCTTGTTTCTGTTGATCCGACCCTAGTTATTTTAATCCGGCCCTAGTTCTTTCTGTTATTCCTGCCCTAGTTCTTTCTGTTATTCTGGCCCTAGTTCCTTCTGTTAATCCGACCCTAGTTATTTTAATCCGGCCCTAGTTCTTTCTGTTAATCCGACCCTAGTTCCTTCTGTTAATCCGACCCTAGTTCCTTCTTCAAATCCAGCCCTAGTTATTTTAATCCGGCCCTAGTTTTGTGTGCGTTTCAATAGTACTTTAGATGAGTGACTTTCGTCAGTTTTTGTTTAATTTTATTTTGATGTGTCCTTTCTTGTATTATAATAATTGGTGTCCTTGTATGTATTTGTAAGTACCTACCTACTTTTAATGTAGGTATAGTTGTTCCAGAAGTTTCATTTTCTTCAATTTCGCTGGAATTATATCTTAATAGCCATTTTGTATATTATTCCGAAGGTCCTGGGTCCTGGTTATGGAGGCTTTACAAAGCTTGTTTCTTTTTTCCTAGGCCCTCTTCTGGAATATGCTAATTTTCAGAAGCGAAACCTACCGCAGCCATAATTCACATTTCTCGGGCGAAGATAAGAACAAAATAAGAAGACTTAAGCGAAATATATTGTTCGAAATAATAATGAATACACAAAACTTACTTTACTTACATTGTGCGAAAGAAAAATATTACCCAAAGTACCTACAAGATATTTATAATATAAAAATTATACATAAGTATAAATATAAAAAGGGAATGTCTTTTTACTTTTTTTATGTAAAGAACATTTTATAAAAAGGAGAAGGTTTACATGGGTGACGGTAGGTGGGGTGACGGGGGGGGGTTTTGGTTTTGAGTTTATTTAACGCGTCCCTTGGGTGACATATGTTTTGTACAATAAAGATTTCCAACGTTTCTGCATAACAATAATGTACATAAATAATATTCTAACATTTTGACTTTAGCTGAAAGTTTGTACCAAGTATGGAAAACAGCATCCCCTTTATCTGGAAATCTTTCTATTCCGAAGCTCTAGACTCGACCGATATATTCTTTTGTGTTGGAACACTTGGAATCCAATGGCTGATAGTGTTACAGAATTGAAATTTCTCCCATTATGTTGTGCCAGAATAAGAATATTTTCAATGGGGGTTGTCACTGAGCCTTCCGCGTCTTTATCTCGTATGACCTGTATCCCATTGTAATATATGAATAAACCAATGGGGTTTCCTCCTCTGATGTCCTTATGCTTATTATGTGGAAAAGGATTTTGTTGTCTTCTTGTAGCACCGTCAATGGTGATTTTAGTTCTTCCAATGGAGGTTAGACAAGACTTAGACAGTAGTAATGTACGAACTACAAATTACAGATCCTTGAAGCGGACTTGACCATTATAACTATTATACCTGTACTGTCGAAGGGCAATCTGAGGACACTGTCCGTTTTGCTTCCCATCAGGGTCGTAGTCCACCCTAAAAAAGTGGAAAACTTGCTCGATATTCCCTGATATGGGCTGTACTATGAGAAACCACTAGATTTCATTAGAATCAAATTCGGAACAGTACCTACCTTTATGCACTTCTCCTCCACCTTCTTCTTGGGCTTATTTGTCTTTTTTTTCGTCTGCTACGTCCTATTCTTCTTTTTCTTCTCTTCCTCTTTCTTCTCCTCCTCCTTCTTGGACTTATTCTTCGTCTTCATTCGACATAGTCTTCTTCTTGTGCAATGTGCATTTTGAAAAGTACAAATCGATGGGAAGTAGCATTTGTGTAAATGTCGAACGAACGATATTTGAGCATCAACAACTCCCATCATCATCATCATCAGCTTCAGCATTATTGCTGCCTTGCCTTTTCTTATATTGTGGCGGGTAATGCTCATTTGCTATTCCCAAGGCAAGACAACTGCTTGATAGCGGAAAATGTTATGCATGCACAATACTGCAGGCCTGGCAACCCAACCCGAGTCCCGGGGCTAACTCTTGGTAATGTCACGCTTTGTGAAAGTTATATCCCAGAAACTTGGAGCTTTTCTGTATAATTTAATATTTCCATATCAAATTAATAGAGGAAGCTGTCGTGACTGATACTAGATAGCCTATTTGTGAAACGACTCAAAATTTCTCTGAACCCAAACACACTTCCGCTAAAAATGTCTCCTTGAACCCAGAATGTAAATTGTACAAGAAAGAAACCTTGAACGAAAAAACAACCAAAGAAAATAAAAATTAAAAAAAAAAAATCCTTTCTTCCAACTGTCAACTTTTCGGATGCGAAAAATCTTGGGATCCCCTTTTTCCATTTTCGTAACAAAATCTACATAACCCTTGGAAGATCTCACTTTGTGGACCGTTCGGGGGAGAACCCAAATCAAAAAACGCCCCAAAATCTCGCCCACCTCTCAGAATACTGTCAATTAACAATGAAAATGTTCAACTTTAAAGAACCCTCATACAACGTGTCACATACATAAACGGTGTCCCTTTCGGTCCCTTGAGGACGGATTTTTAGTAGGTTAACATGTTAATTTTTTTCAAATTTAGTATTTCCTCAAGAGATTCGTTGTGAACGGAATTCAAGTCTAAATATGGTTATTTGGTTATCCATCCATTTTCTTTTCATACACTTACCAATTCAAGTATTCAGAAGACACCAGAAGTATAGTCGTGTGGATTGGAACACGTCAGATGAGGGGTATTTTCTTTTCTGAATCCAATGAATTCATCGAATCCCGATTAGTTTTGACAGGAAAAAAAAATGTGCTTTAAAAATCCGAATCCAGTGAATCCAAGGGATCCACTCGGGGACTGGATTCGTTTGGTTCACAGTGGTAGAAGATAAGGATTCCAAAGGGAGAAGTAAAAAATATCTCTTTGTGAGAAAAATTAAAAAAATTATTTATTACATTTTTTCCAGAATCTATGGAAAAAATGTAATGATTATTTCTTATAATTACCATCCTGGAGCGAGAGGACACCTCCGAAAACTTGGTGACTTTTTCAACTTGTTCATGCAATGCCTGATATACTCCAGCCATTGTTCATGGGAATATTTTTCCCAAGAAAATCACGTATTCGTCGCAGTTTTCATTTTGTTACGACTATAGGAGCTTTGCTACTTCCTCTGCCTGATGAGGATTCTACGCTGGGAGCTCGGTAGGTATAATTTTTAATCCCATGGGAGATAATCCTTTAAGCCAATGAGTAATGAGAAAATTATGATAAACTCGAACTTATTTATTTCGTGTAGTTGTCAAAAAATTTTAATCTGTAGTCTCATTGGTATTTCTTTCCATTAGAAGTCATCCACTTGACTTGAGATAATTATGAATATGTATTATTTTCATATTCAAAACATTAATACTTTTTACTGAAAATGAAACCAATATTTTACTTTTATTTGGTCGTAAAAATCAAAGCTCGACCGGTGGATACACTTCAAAGGAAATGGATCCAATATTTCAAAGAGCTGTGAGTGGGTAGAAGAGTAGATAAATTCGAAAAGCAAAAACCTTGATAAATGTTTGTTCAATTTTCCACCTTTTCTTCGCGGAGAAAGCATTGTGAACTTTCGCCTGCGGATTGTAAATATTTCCCCCCACATGAAAAGGTTTTCGGGGAGGTTTTTTCCCCTTTTCATTTACAATTCTAATCACTCAAAATAAAATACTATCTGAATTATTCTGAATAGAGCAGTAGAATTAAGCTTTCAAATGTGGCTCTTTAGGAGTGTAGGATTGGAAGTGACGGAGTTCCCTGGGAAAGTTGTATTTATGTGGGCACTAAAAACTGACCATCGAAATTTTGACCCGATTACATTACTTTCCTTCCTATAGGATAAGGAAAGAAAAAAAGAGTCGGGACTCAAGTGTGCGTTCGTGCTTAAGGTTTAGCGTGCTGAGTGACAGTGAGTGAAAGGGTACTCTATCACCGTGTCCACTTTACAGAACAAAGGCCTTGTATCTGACATCCGAGAGTGTTCAGAACCTTTCACTACCGGAGGACTTGAGAACTCTGCGAAACTTTCAAAAAGATGAATTAGAAAGGAAGGCTGTATCCACACATAGTCGACGCCGATCGACGAGGTGAAGAGGTGAATTCGTGTTGTCGAGGCAGTGTACGGTTTCAGTCGACATCGGTCGACCATCGATCGACGGCGTCAAACTACTCTGAACATGAAGATACAGCGTGCTAATACATATGTAGCATGAATGTAAGAATGCCATATGGAGTTTTACTTTCAAAGTACTCGTAGCAAGACTCGACATCTCGTGTGTTATTGGTCAGCGTTTCTGCGCATTTTGACGTTAAGTCTGACGTCACAACTCTTTGAACTTTGTCATTGGAACGGCAGTTAAAAATTGAATTTTCGACCTTTTAAAGTTACTTTTTTGGAGTTTTGACCTCAGATTCGAATTTTTCACAACTTTTTACGTAGGAATCGACCTTTTATTAATAATATTTTCCCAATTGCAACTGCTCCATTGCAGCTCAAGTTCTATACAAGGCAATATAATATACACTTGAACATTTTGAGACATAATGCATATTCTAACTACTTATTAGTAACATGTTACAGCTTACTTGTTACATGTAACATGTTACGCTCGTGTGGACGGAACATAGAGAAATTGCAGCTCAAGTTCTATACAAGGCAATATAATATACACTTGAACATTTTGAGACATAATGCATATTCTAGAGCGCTCTCACATAAAGAATACATGTGAAGCATGATTTCCAGACTTTATTACACTTCCTGGATGCTTTAGTATTTTTTATTTCGTTTGGAAATACAAGAAGATTATTACCATAGAGCTTTCTCCAGGCTCTCTAATGTATTTCTTGTTATATTTTTTTTATTATTTCATAAGCAGGTACGTTAATATTATGAAGCTATAATTTGTGAACAATTTCTCCCTCTCTCTGTACCTACCATTGTTCTGGGGAATAAGCCTTATTAGACGGAGGGGAGAGGTAGAGAGAGAGGATTTTTTATTTCGTTTGGAAATACAAGAAGATTATTACCATAGAGCTTTCTCCAGGCTCTCTAATGTATTTCTTGTTATATTTTTTTTATTATTTCATAAGCAGGTACGTTAATATTATGAAGCTATAATTTGTGAACAATTTCTCCCTCTCTCTGTACCATTGTTCTGGGGAATAAGCCTTATTAGGCGGAGGGGAGAGGTAGAGAGAGAGAGAGAGGGGAATAAGGGAGGGGAGAGGTTTATTAAATAAGAGAACTGATGGAAAATTACTCTGGAGAAAATATTGTCGTTATTGAGATCCTAATTTACTGGAAGAATTGTCGATTAATAATTATCTTACTGTCTTGTGAAACTTATTACTTCTTGGAATTCCTTGTATCTAATTTGGATGTTCATTCAACCTTGTATATGACGGTCGGATTATGATTTGGATCCATACAGATTTACAGGTAAGATAAATCAGGTAAATATTCTACTACTTGTATTGGTTCCCTTTCCAAGTGCTATCTTTCATTGGTCGACTATGTTTAGTAGAATAGTGTCATGGTCAGTCCGAAATAGGATAAGGTAACTCTTCAAAAATATTATCTTGTTCCTTTTAATGACAAGGAAACACCTTGCCAATGATATGAAGGACTCCATTTGACTCACACTGAGTTTGTTTAAAGTTGATATTGTTTGAATATTAGACACCATTATTTATTGCTTCGGGTCCCCTTGGACGATTTTCCAAGATTCGTATGCAGTATGTCTGGTATGAGAGGATGGAAAATGAAACTGAAAAATGATTAACTTTTAGAATTGCAATTTTCACGAGTGTTTCTATCTTGGACATTCTAGGATTCAAACCTGAAGGACTATATCTACCTAGGCCTTATTAGTGTTCCCGTTCAGATGGAAAATTCCCTTGCACTGAAAATTTTCCAAAATAGATTTCATGAAGCGATTGTTACACGACATACACAAGAATGTTACAACTTACAACTGTTAGAGTCATTCCTATGGGCTCGAGCGCCTACATTACGTGTTACAGTTACACTGTTACAGACTACTTATTAATATCTACCTAGGCCTTATTAGTGTTCCCGTTCAGATGGAAAATTCCCTTGCACTGAAAATTTTCCAAAATAGATTTCATGAAGCGATGGTTATACGACTTACACAAGAATGTTACAACTTACAACTGTTAGAGTCATTCTTATGGGCTCGAGCGCCTACATTACGTGTTACAGTTACACTGTTACAGACTACTTATTATGTGTAACATGTTACAGCTTATTACTTGTTACATGGAACATGTTACGCTCGTGTGGACGGAACATAAAGAAATTGCAGCTCAAGTTCTATACAAGGCAATATAATATACACTTGAACATTTTGAGACATAATGCATATTCTAGAGTGCTCTCACATAAAGAATACATGTGAAGCATGATTTCCAGACTTTATTACACTTCCTGGATGCTTTAGTATTTTTTATT